>NC_143023.1:23035000-23335000 GCF_057628025.1 Oncorhynchus mykiss | reverse complement strand
GTGGCCCTCTTTTTCTTACATTGATACGTAACGTTAGCAAACTATGCCAACAGTTTACCTCACATTTAGAAAATGTCGAAGCATCATTCCTAGTTGATGTGAATCTAACACGAAAAAGGACCAAACCACTCGTCACTAGCCCTTCAAAGACAGGACTGGGAGGAGGCACGGGGACCACGAGGGGGTGGCGAAATCGAGTTATTTGCTTTGACAAAAACACTTATTTTCAGCGAGATCCTTATGAAAATGTAGACAAATGTCCTCATATTATCGACGACATAATTTGCTAGTTAGAAATCTGAAGATAATTTCTCGGTTCATGCAAAGTCGGCCTTTCTACATTGTCAGTATGCTGCATTCTTTGCCTCAATTCAGGCAATGATGGGACGTTTCAACACACGTGGTTGAAATGTGGATAAGCAATGTCTATCCGCCAATACCAAAAACTCAAAAAGGGATATGCGTATTTTATGGAAACGCAAAGATAGCGTGAAATGCTCTAGCTAACCGTAAATAAGATAACATTATTTTAACGACGCCAACAATGATACATCAACCATTTTTTTTATATCTTCATTGATCAGCCAATAATACTCTTTTAGATTGAGGCGATAGGGCTCCCCTGCTTTGTGTGAATGCTGAGGTCCAGTTGATGCCCCGGGTCAGACAAAGCCGTAAGAAGCAGACTGGCGATCTATCCTTTTTATGCTTTCAAGTTACAACAAAATCAATTCAGCTAGCTCGCCGTCTTTTTCCTCGAATTATATTTAGATTGGTGAGACTTGATACAATAATTTATCATCCAATTACTTTCCTAGACAGACATCCTAATCTGCTTTAACACATTGCTATTTCCTAGAAATGGTGCACTGTGAGGGCAAAAGGTTTTAGTTCCACTATACTTTCCTAGTCTCAAATCAAATCCACAGTGTTATCCTATAGTCCCCCATTGAATAGCACACTTGAGAATGCCTTACCCTCTGGCTATGGTAACATTGAATACTCCAAATCGTAGTTGGCCATAATATTCAACATGAGTTATCTTAAAAGCTGACATTATCTTCTATTTTGTATACCATTACAATTTAAAGCAAGGTATGTATATTAAGGTTACCTTTCAATAGTCGGTTTATTAAATAATCAATAGATGATATTGGAGCCCCATCTTGTGACCAATTTCCAAACTATCCCACCTCACCAAATGCTATCATTGCCTGGGCTGGAGGAGACAGGAAAGGTGAGTGCCAGGCAAATATGTCAAGCCGGTTAAGACATTTGGTTTTATTTAAAAAAAACGTTGCATTATTTTCAAATCGCTGCTTTAAAATAATCCACTTTAATGTACAAATATTTAGTTTTTTTTTTTTTTTTTAAATCCCTGTGTGAATAACAGAGGCTCTCCGGAAATACATAATTGCCATTGGAAGTAGTTTCCACAATAGCATATACATAAACAAGATCACCAAACTCACATTTCAGACAAAAATCATGAGATGCATGGGAGCCATACCAATTAAGAAAATCTGAGTGATGTTGAATTTTTTTACAAACTAAAATGTAAAAAAAAACAACAGAAACAGGAGATCAGTACATTCTACACTTCAGAAGGGCATGGTTCATGTCTAACCATTACAACCAGGACCATGTACAGTGTTTTGTAGCCTAGTTTAACCATGTTCCATGAGTAAAATGACATCCCTACTCTGTGGTAATGGAAAACATGTCAGATAGCTGGATGAGTGGCCTTCCAACTGGGCAATGGCAACAGTGTTCTGCCATCAGTGTGATTCTCACACACTCCCAGTCAAAAAACAACACTCGCACATACATACACAAGGGAAATACCATCTATCTCAGTCCCAGTTTCTTTTTCTCCTTCTGTTTCTTGCGTACAACTTCCATGTTCCTGTCCTTCCACATGCTCTTTCTCAGTTTGATGGGTCTGCTGCCGACATACTTCCCTGTGGACAAAAAAAGTCTACGATCAGTTGAGAATTGGACTGGCACCACCACACAGGTAGCTGTTAGGAAAGGAGAAGAGTAAGTCATTCCCCTCACAAACAATTGCTCACCGTTCATCTCTCTCATGGTGCGGATAGGGTCCTTGAAGCAGACAAAGCTGTAGCCCTTGGCCGTGCATTTGTCACCTTCATTAGCTTTCTAACTATGTTTTCTTGCCAATTATGCAGAAATTATGCAGAAAATCTTGTTATTGCATGAAAAAAGAAATGTCCATGTTCCCGCGAGATATTACTCACTACTACAGTTCCTCAGAATGAAAAGATCCAGATCAGGAGTTACTCCCCATTTTAAAATTACATATTGGGGTTGGATACAAAACTTTTTGGGCCATATTACACACACTATTGCTCACCGTTCATCTCCCTCATGGCTCGGACGTAGTCATTGGGGTCCTTGAAGCTGACAAAGCCGTAGCCCTTGGTCTTGCCTGTGCGTTTGTCCCGCACCACCTTGGCTTTCAGGTAGGAGGGGTAGCGGCTGAATGCCCTTGCCAGGATGTCGTCGTTCACCTCATTGCCAAGGTCTCCACAGAAGATTCTGAAATCATCTGGATGGAGGAGGGGAAGTTAGAAGATGAGGTGTGAGGCTGAGCAAAGAGGGAGGGACAAAAAGGGAATGGGACAGTGGCCTATTGTAGTGAAAACTATTCTCAATACAGGCAAGTAGGTAGCTGCTTTAAGCTACGCTAGAATTTGCTTGTAAAATCATTTTAAAAAATTCTACTTACTCTGTTAATTGTCCTTATGCAGGGGGAATAAAAATGTATTTAAAAAAAGTCCTGCACGTGTGCCATAACTAACAAAAAGAAAAATCAGGGCTTTTGACATGAGATAAGCAGAAGAACTGATCTCTCTCAGGAACTGCATGTCTACAACAGACCCACCTGAAATTCTGTTTAACTATGCGTTCCTTTTAGATGTTCCTCTGCTAACCTCATCAAAATAAGTCCCCCACAATATCGTGCTTTTTCTTTTTTGCATGTATAGCGCACGTGCAGGACTTTTATTTTGACATGAGGTAAGCTGAGGAAAGACCCACTTTTGGAAAGTCTAATTTATGTTCTATTAGATGTTTTTTCTCAATTTCCCCCCTGCATAAGGACCAACCCTATGGACAATTGGCAGAGTAAGTGGACATTTAATTTGATTGAACTTCTGGCATCCGGCGGGCTATATAATCGTGTCAGTGTAATCTGAAGTCATTAGCTAGTTTACCTGAGTCCCACTCCAGTAGACTCTGGTCCTCCCAGCTGGTGCCTGCAGCTGTACGGATACACTTCTTCGCCTTCTCTTGCTTACCCTTCTTCTTCTCCTCTGTTGTGCTATCCGCTGGCTGCAGAGAAACAAGATTCTAGAGTCAGACATATTTTCGAGATTGCTGCAATACTGATCCTTTGTAAGGTTTGGGTCAAGTCTATTTCAATCCACCAATTGAATTGTACAAGCATTTTGAATGCAGAAAAGTTTAAACCCTTTAATTAGGGCCAGGGCTGATAAACAAGGCAGAGTGTTCTGTACCTCAGTGTGGACGGGCTCGGGCTCTGGCATGCTGGGTCCGATAACGTTGTCATCTGAGGCGGCTAGGCTGGCCTCCTTCTTAGCCTCCAGCAGTCCGGCGGCCATCACCGCTGCCTGCTGCTCTGCTACAGACGCTGCCAGCTCCTCCTGATGAAGTCAGAGGGAGAACCGAGAGAGGAAAAAAAACAAATCAGAGGTATGATGATAGATGAGATTCAGTGTGAATTTGCAACAAACAGGAGCAAACTTGGCAAGTATGTAGAATGCAAATTTGAAGTAGTCGCTGAACATTTTTTTTGAATGCAAAGGCAATGAAAACTAAAGAGTAGAAGTGAGTGTACTTACCATGCGAGCCTTTCTCTGGGCATGGATGTCTGGTATCTTGGGTCCGGAGGGAGCCGTGTAGACAGTGGGGGCTGCAGAGATGATCGAGGGGGTGAGCTTGGGAGGGGCCTGGGTCACAGACCTGGAGGGTGCAGACACCATGGAGTGTCCCATGGGTGTACCATGGGTCGATCCCACCTGTAGATGGTAAGATATGGTAAGAGCATATAGAGAAATGGAGATAATGACTCACAACAGAATAGGGCAAGATTGACCAAGCCTGTTCACATTCCTAATTGAAGACACAGTTAATGCCGAATTTCCTTAAAGGCCTTCCAACACTGTACGTCAGAATCAGTCTTTTACGATTATTACATGTCACAATGTGCGATCTTACCTAATTTAAATCTATCAACCTGGCCAGATCGTACGATTTGCTTCAGTACGGTCGACACATTCTGTGATTGGCTTGCGAGGCTACGTCAGCCGATGTATGCTACGTCAACTGCAGCGGTGCATCTGATTTCAGATGTCAAAAATGTCAGATGTAGCCTAAACAAGATTAGGGAAATTGTTCTTCTTGCAAAGCATTTAAATGTTTAAATCAAACTATTACAGGGACAGTGAAGCATGTTTTCTTATTTTGCTTCCATACTCCAAAAGTTTGGATTTTAAATTAAACAATGACTATGGAGGTTAAAGCGCAGACTGGCAGCTTTAATTTGAGGGTATTGGGCGAAACATTTAGAAATTACACCACTTTTTGTACATAGTCCCCCCCATTTTAGGGGAGCAAAAGTATTGGGACATTCACTTGTGTATTAAAGTAGTAAAAAGATAAGTATTTGTTCCCATATTCATAGCACAAAATGACTACATCAAGCTTCTGGCTAAAATTTGTTGGATGCATTTGCTCTTTGTTTTGGTTGTTTCAGATTAGGTTGTGCCCAATAGAAATGAATGGTAAATACTGTATTGTGTGATTTTAGAGTCACGTTTATTATAAATAAGAATAGAACGTTTCTAAATACTTCTACATTAATGTGGATGCTACCATGATTACGAATCATCCTGAATGAATAGTAAATAATGAGTGAGAAAGTTAGACGCACAAATACCATACCTCCAAGACTAACCTCTTATCTTTACAATAACGGGAGGTTAGCATTTTATTTCTCACTTATCATTATTCACAATTCTGGATTATCTGTAATCACCACATTCATGGAAACTCACTGTATATTAATCTGACTATTCACAATAATCGTACTGTTGTGTGCATACTCAGTGCCGGCCGTGTTCCTATTGGTAAGTCACCGGGATCGGCTCGTGACACCAGCCACACTACACGATAAAGGCTCAACATTTCTGACACTGCCAGAACTTTGTCTGAGCCTACGACTGCATGTACTGGTACTCAAAATCAGCAGACCAAGACCATGTCACACTGAACGAGCCAAGAAAATAGTTTATGACCTAAGAATTTCCAACAACGTAGAAATGTTGTCTGGGAGGGCCAAATCGTGGCATAAGATGGCTAAAATCGTAGAGTCTGCATGGGCCTTTAGGGAGACCATTGATATCAGTCGTCCAAGGAGCCTCGGGGTAGAAAAAAGGCACTGTAGCAACTAACCGGAGGTCCTACTGAGCTCATATGCCCCATTGGGTCCATGGGATGCTGAGGATGCTGAGGGGGTCCTTGCATGGGGGGTGCCATCATCATGGGCGGGGGAGGAGGGGGGCGTGGCAGTGGGGGAGCCATCATACCCTGTGGAGGGGGACCACTCATCACAGGCATCCTCGGACCTGCTGACAGAGAGATTTCAAATTAGCCTCCCAACACATTGTTTTTCATTTGAAGACTGAATCGCTGTAGAGATTTGATGCTCCTTCTTTCATTTAGCTAGCACTGAGGTGAAGTCAGCAACAGTAGAGATAAATGACCTGGTCTCTGCAGGATGTGCGGCATAAACGCTGGTCTCATCATTGGCGGTGGTCTGACACCTGGGGTTATAGCTGAAGAGCAGAAGAAAAAAAAAAAGAACAGCATAAACTGAAGTGACCTGTAGACATGGTGTAAATGATGAACACTGTTTTTGAGTAAAATATACATTTTAAGTATGTCATGTAATAAATAATAAGTAGTCCTCTGTAGCTCAGTTGGTAGAGTATGGTGCTTGCAATGCCAGGATAGTGGGTTTGATTCCTGGGACCCCCCATCATAAAAAATGTATTCGTGCATGACTAAGTCGCTTTTGATAAACGCGTCTGCTAAATGGCATATACAGCGCATTTGGAAAGTATTCAGACCCCTTCACCTTTTCCACATTTTGTTACATTAGTCTTATTCTAAAATAGATTTTAAAAGAAATCCTCAATCTACACATACTACCCCATAATGACAAAGGTAAAAACAGGTTACATATTTTTTGCTGAAATATCACATTTACATATGTTTTTATTCATTTATTTTATATTTCACCTTTATTTAACCAGGTAGTCTAGTTGAGAACAAGTTCTCATTTACAACTGCGACCTGGCCAGGATAAAGCAAAGCAGTGTGACACAGACAACAGAGTTACACATGGAATAAACAAACAAGCCAATAACACAATAAACAAGTCAATGACACAGTAGAAACAAAAAGAGTCTATATACAGTGTGTGCAAAAGGCATGAGGAGGTAGGCAGTAAATAGGCCATAGGAGCAAATAGTTACAATTTAGCAGATTAACACTGGAGTGATAAATAAGCAGATGATGATGTGCAAGTAGAGATACTGGTGGGCAAAAGAGCAGAACATTAATTAAAAACAGTATGGAGATAAGGTAGGTAGATTGGGTGGGCTATTTACAGATGGACTATGTACAGCTGCAGCGGTCGGTTAGCTGCTCAGATAGCTGATGTTTAAAGTTGGTGAGGGAAATAAAAGTCCAACTTCAGCGATTTTTGCAATTCGTTCCAGTCACTGGCAGCAGAGAACTGGAAGGAAAGGAAGGATTTGATTTTGGATTGGAGATGTTTAATATGAGTCTGGAATGAGAGTTTACAGTCTAACCAGACACCTAGGTATTTTTAGTTGACCACATATTCTAGGTCGGAACCGTCCAGGGTGGTGATGCTAGTCTGGCAGCGGGTGAGGACAGCGAACGGTTGAAAAGCATGCATTTGGTTTTACTAGCGTTTAAGAGCAGTTGGAGGCACGGAAGGAGTGTTGTATGGCATTGAAGCTCATTTGGAGGTTAGTTAGCACAGTGTCCAAGGAAGGGCCAGAAGTATACTGAATGGTGTCGTCTGCGTAGAGGTGGATCAGGGAATCGCCCGCAGCAAGAGCGACATCGTTGATATATACAGAGAAAAGAGTCGGCCCGAGAATTGAACCCTGTGGTACCCCCATAGAGACTGCCAGAGGTCTGGACAACATGCCCTCCGATTTGACACACTGAACGCTGTCTGCAAAGTAGTTGGTGAACCAGGCGAGGCAGTCATTAGAAAAAAACAAGGCTATTGAGTCTGCCGATAAGAATACGGTGATTGACAAGAGTCGAAAGCCTTGGCCAGGTCGATGAAGACGGCTGCACAGTACTGTCTTTTATCGATGGCGGTTATGATATCTCAAGTACCTTGAGCGTGGCTGAGGTACACCCGTGACCGGCTCGGAAACCAGATTGCACAGCGGAGAATGTAAGGTGGGATTCGAAATGGTCAGTGATCTGTTTATTAACTTGGCTTTCGAAGATTTTAGGTAGGCAGGGCAGGATGGATACAGGTCTGTAACAGTTTGGGTCTAGAGTGTCACCCCCTTTGAAGAGGGGGATGACCGCGGCAGCTTTCCAATCTTTGGGGATCTCCGACGATACTAAAGAGGTTGAACAGGCTGGTAATGGGGGTTGCAACAATGGTGGCGGATAGTTTTAGAAAGAGAGGGTCCAGATTGTCTAGCCCAGTTGATTTGTACGGGTCCAGGTTTTGCAGCTCTTTCAGAACATCTGCTATCTGGATTTGGGTGAAGGAGAAGCTGGGGCTGTTGGCCGGGGTTGGAGTAGCCAGGAGGAAGGCATGGCCAGCCGTTGAGAAATGCTTATTGAAATGTTCAATTATCATGGATTTATCGGTGGTGACTGTATTACCTAGCCTCAGTGCAGTGAGCAGCTGGGAGGAGGTGCTCTTGTTCTCCATGGACTTTACAGTGTCCCAAAAACTTTTGGAGTTAGAGCTACAGGATGCAAATGACTGCTTGATAAAGCTAGCCTTTGCTTTCCTGACTGACTGCGTGTATTGGTTCCTGACTTCCCTGAACAGTTGCATATCGCGGGGACTATTCGATGCTATTGCAGTCCGCCACAGGATGGTTTTGTGCTGGTCAAGGGCAGTGAAGTATTCAGACCATTTACTCAGTACTTTGTTGTAGTACCTTTGGCAGCGATTATAGCCTCAAGTCTTCTTGGGTATGACACTATAAGCCTGGCACACCTGTATTTGGGGAGTTTCTCTCATTTTTATCTGCAGATCCTCTCAAGCTCTGTCAGGTTGGATGGGGAGCATCGCTGCACAGCTATTTTCAGGTCTCTCCAGAGATGTTTGATCGGGTTCAAGTCCGGGCTCTGGCTGGGCCCCTCAAGGACATTGACACTTGTCCTGAAGCCACTCCTGCATTGTTTTGGCTGTGTGCTTAGGGTCGTTGTCCTGTTGGAAGGTGAACCTTCTCCCAAGTCTGAGGTCTTGAGCACTCTGGAGCAGGTTTTCATCAAGGATCTCTACTTTGCTCCATTCATCTTTCCTCGATCCGGACTATATTCCAGGCCCTACTGCTGAAAAGCATCACAGCAAAATGCTGCCACCACTATGCTTCACCGTAGGGATGGTGCCAGGTTTCCTCCATACATGACACTTGGCATTCAGGCCAAAGAGTTCAATCTTGGTTTCATCAGATCCGAGAATCTTTTTTTCTTATGGTCTGAAAGTCCTTTAGGTGCCTTTTGGCAAACTCCAAGTGGGCGGATTGGGGAAGATTGGCTTCCGTCTGGCCACTCTACTACAAAGGCCTGATTTGTGGAGTGTTGCAGAGATGGTTGTTATTCTGGAAGGTCCTCCCATCTACACAGAGGAACTCTGGACCTCTGTCAGAGTGACCATCGGGTTCTTGGTCACCTCCCTGACTAAGGCCATTCTCCCCCGATGTAAGAATGATGGAGGCCACGGTGTTCTTGGGGCCCTTCAATGCTGCAGAGATTTTTTTGCACCTTTCCCCAGATCTGTGCCTCGACACAATCAAGTCTCGGAGCTCTACGTACAATTCCGTCAACCTCATGGCTTGTTTTTTTCTCTGACATGCACTGTCAACTGTGGGACCTTACATAGACAAGTGTGTACCTTTCCAAATCATGTCCAATCAATTGAATTTACCACAGGTGAACTCCAATCAAGTTGTAGAAACATCAAGGACGATCAATGGAAACAGAATGCACCTGAGCTCAATTGAGTCTCATAGCAAAGGGTTTAAATTCTTATGTATTTTTCTTATGTATTTTTCTTACAAAAACCTGATATTAATTTTGTTATTATCATGTATATTGATGAAGGGGGGAAAGTATTACATCTATTTTAGAATAAGGCTGTAGCAAAATGTGGAAAAATGGAAGGGGTCTGAATACATTCCAAATGCAAAGTATTATGTTAATAAACGTGAATCAAACCATGTCACCTGGGCCTACAAATGCAGGGGGTGGAGGTCCCACGAAAGTGGCAGCCCTTGCATCCAAAGTTTGCTGAACCTGAGAGAGAAAGGGGATTTGAAGGAGTTGGATGCATCCGGCTACCACCACATTCTGTTTGCTTTTAGCAGAAGATAGGTTTGAGTTCGTTCATTCTACTATTGATCTTTCCTATATAATGTTCAATCATTCTTCCTTCAAGAGCTCAGTCAGTACCTGTCGGTAGGTGTTGGTGCCGATGATGGGTCGGATCATAGGAACAGTCATAGGAACACCCATTGGGAGCAACTCCATCACTACAGGGTCTCCTGCAGTCATTGCCACTTGACCCCCCAGGACCTCCTGCTCAAACCTGGTTCAGAACCAACACAAGAGTTACCAACAGATGACGATTGTCGTGAGATATTGTTTGCCTGTCCTTATAGAGAAGTAAGACCATTTAGTAGGGGTTCTTTTGGCATAGTCACCACACACGGCATTGCAATATTATTGAAGGTAACCGAAGTGTCATGCCTCAACTCTTGTACTCACAGAGCCATTTCAGCCTCCATCTCCTTCAACCGCTCCTCTCCTGATTTCATCGCCATACTTACTGCAAAGACAAACGTTTTGTTGGTAGTCCATTCTTTGGTGGTAAACACATCTAGGTAGCTACTGAAAATGTGTACAGTTAACGTTTGGCTAACACCAAAGGCATTGATAGTTAGCTTGTTTACGTTATAGCTACTGTATTGGCTAGTAACTTTAACTGTTTGCTAACAGTTATCGCTAGTTGTCTGGCTAACGTTAACCAGGATGCCATAATTTTTTTTTAAAACAGCAAGTTAGTACAGCACGTATACGTACAAAACGTTATTACCCTAAATTGTGATGTTCCAAAACTCTTTAATCTTAACTAGCTATTTAAATAAAGCATGCATTTTTGTATTTATCCGTACCTACAAACCGAGGCCAACGTTGTCCAAAATGGCCAGTCGCATTATTATGACGTAGGAGTCGTGGTTTTGTTCCATCACGACTGTGTGGTTGGGTCCGTTCCAGGGGATCTGTTCTTCTTCTTCGCGTGGTTTTCCGACAGACAATACACTTTGTTGAATATTGTTGCCTTTCACAGTTCATAAAGTGCAATGCACATTTGTTCACAAAAAAGGGAAATTGTACCACCAACTAACCCTATTTATAAACTGGGCGGTTCAAGCCCTGAATGCTGATTGGCTGACAGCCGTGGTATATCAGACCATATTCCACAGGTATGACAAAACATTTATTTTCACTGCTCCAGTTACGTTACTAAACAGTTTATAACAGCAATATCCTCAACACACCCCACTACCCCTTCCCACTACTTTGGCTCTCACAGATCCTACACCAGGCCGTTGGCCAGGGAGCCTGTGTCCCCTTCTCTCAAAACCCACTATAGTTCTTCTGCAGTAAAATATCTGACACCCAAAAACTTCTCTGCTGGTGTAGAGAACTGTTCAAATCACTCTGTACTGGCCTACTACTCACAGGGATCCTTTCCCTCACACTTTGTCCACCATCCTCTACTTTCTCACTGCCTCAGCATATGACGCTTTCTGCACTGCTCTCATCCTGGAAACTTCAAGCTGTCTCACTCGCACAGAACATTTCTGATTCCCAGCAACATGGCCACCCCCACAATTGAAACACTCCACTTTTCCCACCGAAAGAACACACTCCTTTGTACCATGTCCTCTTGCACACTTCTCACACCTCGGAATCTCCCCCCTACATACTCCTGCAACATGACCATAAACTTGGTACCTGAAACACTGTAGTGGGTTCTGAATAAAAGCTCTCATGGGATAACTTATATACCCTTGCATGACTTTATCCAACAAACACTGCATCTAAACTCAGAAGGACAGAGAGGGTGTCCTCAGTCTAGGGGCATGCATCACAGACATCGGGGATCCTCAACATAATTTGATCCACCTCAACACTACCCCAGTTATCAAGCCTTTCAGCAGCATTTTGTTCCTAAGAGCAAAGCAGGACACAGCTCTCATTCCGAGTTGCAAAATGCGCAGCGCCCTCTCCCCCTGGGCAGCAGACACACATAAAAATCTACATAAGTCCACTTCTGAATATTTTCACTTCTTCACCCAGCAAACTAATCAGTCAAAAGGCATAGATCCACTTTCTAAATGAATCATACTCCCACTGGGCCAGAGTAATCTTAGGCATTTTCCTGATCATTGGGGTGAGGCTCAAAAGCCTTCACCTAAGTGTTCAGGTTCTTCCTCTTCACTTCTGTCAGGTTCAATTTCAAGTTCACTATCTGTCGACTGCTCAGGGTTTCAGGAGTGTAACGCAATTATCTCTCCTGTACTTGAGTCAAAGGAAAAAGTACTCGACTTGTATTTAGCAAATGTCGTCTTGGGTTTGAACCTCGCCCCCTTCTTTCTGCCTCACGTCATTTAGCTCTTTTTTCTGCCTCACGTCATCTCGCCATCCTCCATCTTGCCGCAAGTCCACTAGCTAGCTTGCTCCAACTCCACCTCAAGCTGTCCACATCTAGGCAAAACTTTTTCCAGGTGGTCTGATAATCACACAGAAAGCGGTCAAGTTCAAGATGTATTGATATCCACATGGCAATCAATGCAACATAAACCTCAAATACATGTTGCCGGTGTTTACATACACTAACGTTGCTCCCTATTGTATTGGGTTGCACAAAAAACAGTCCATGGGAAGCCAGAAGTTAAATACATTCCTACACAGACTCCGGGGCCTGTGAGGACAGAGCATTCATCGCCACAATTCCTTCTGTAAGTCCCTGAGTCCCACAAAACGTTCAGCCGCACTCACAACAATGCCTATTTCCTCAGATTTCCTCTCTGTTTGCGCTGTGAGTTTGATGATAACCAATGCAATCAACGTTACTAAGTCCATCTTCTTAACAAGCAACATGTCAGGATCCCTCTGTTGACAATAAATATTCTCTGGTGTCTCTGCTCCTACTACCATTATTTCTTCAACATCACTCCTTTCTTCTCCGGATAGGAGACATGCTGGACAGCCCGTATTCTTGCCACCTCCATTGCCTTCACACTAACAGGGAATTTGATCATCACCGCATGATCATCACCACAATTGCAGCATTTAGGCTCAGCTGGCATACGATAGTCCTCCTGTCTACATACACTTGACACATGGGCAAATATTTTGCATTCATCACACTGTATGGGTTTGGGTACAAAAGCTCTCACAGGGTATCTCATAAAACCCAAATACATGTGATAAGGGAGAGAATGGATGGAGTGGGCTTCCTCTCTCCTTCCACCATGCGGGTCAATCGGTGTGCACCAACCACTTGATCCAATTTTTCACATATATCCTTTGCATTCACTTCTAACGTCACCCCAGAGATAACACCATTGATAGGCGCTCTGCTTCGAAAATAAACACGACACACTCCAATCCGATATCTTCTTGAGGTGCAAAGCACGCTACTTCTGTTACATAGATACACCGAAAACCAAAATAAGCCCACTTCTCATTACTCTCACCGACACCACCTTATACAACACATCCACAATTGTTATAGAGACAGACAGGTCTCCCAGTTAACATCTATCCAAAACCCTTACTCTTTTTTCCCCAGAACTAGGCTTGGATTTACTAGATTCCACAACCACTTATCTTATTTCCTTTTGTATTTCACACTGTAATCCAATTGTTCTCCTTCATCTCCAGTCGACACACCATCTGATTCAAACAGAACATCCACTTCCGCCATCTTTCCCCCCCTTCAAAGAGCCGAGTGGAACTGAGACAAAATATATAAAAGGTATTATTATTATTATTGTTGTTGTAGACCCACTTCCTCATGTCAAAATAAAGGTCCTGCACGTGTGCCATGTGTGGACAAAAAAGTAATCACTTGTGGGGGACTTTTATATTGACATAAAGTAAGCAGAGAAGAAGTGGGTCTACAACAGACCCACATTTGCAAAGTCTGTTTAATAATAAGTTCCTTTAGATATTTTGTCTAATTCGCCCCCATCTTAATGATGAACTGTCCTGCCAACCAGCACAGTGTGTTGAAATTGAATTTTATTTAACTTCCTGCTAACTGTTTTTTAGTGCAACCCAATAGGGAACAATTTTTGTGTATGTAAATACATCCCTGTTACTAAAAGCATCTATCGAGGGAGGAGCATCAGTTACTGCATTACTTGGTACAATATTATATATATATATATATATATATATATATCTTTGATTTACAGATAGCCAGGGGCACACAGTTTTTTTTGTTATTTTAGTCTATATATAAATGTTTGTTTTAATATTGCGGATAGATTGTTGCTTCCATCAATGTAATTGTCTGCATAATTTCCAATCCCCCTGTAACGGTTATCCTCGGTGGAAGAAGGTGAAGAGGACCACGGTGCAGCGTGGTACATGTTCATGGTGGATTTAATAAAGAAACTGAACACTAGAAAAAAACAAAGCAGCACAAACGAAACAGTTCTGTCTGGTGCAGACACACAAAGACAGAAAACAATCACCCACAACTCGTGGGAAAAACAGGCTGCCTAAGTATGGTTCTCAATCAGAGACAACAATTGACAGCTGCCTCTGATTGAGAACCGTACCAGGCCAAACACATAGAAAACCAAAACTAGAACAACACATAGAATGCCCACCCCAACTCACGCCCCGACCAACCTAAAATAGAAACAAAAACAAGGAACTAAGGTCAGGACGTGACACCCCCATATATTTTTGGGGTAAATATATACACTACCGTTCAAAAGTTTGGGGTCACTTAGAAATGTCCTTGTTTTGAAAGAAAAACACATTTTTTGTCCATTAAAATAACATCAAATTGATCAGAAATACAGTGTAGACATTGCTAATGTTGTAAATGACTGTTGTAGCTGGAAACGGCTGATTTTTTTATGGAATATCTACATAGAATATCTACATTATTAGTCCCACCATATATTTATAACTGTGCTCTTTCACAAAAGTTCTGACCGTATATACATTTTTACAGACCCCATATGTTTTACATTTGCTATCTTGCTGTTATTAATCCCACCCTTCAGCATATGGACAGTACCAAAATAAACGATCTAATGACTCTGCCTCCTCGCAGAAAAATCTGCAGAGCATGGGGACACTATGTCACCGCTAAGTGTAAGGGGAGACCTTGAAAATTCTAGCCCTTTCGCTTCTGATATAGTTACATTAGAAGTGCACATCCATGAAGGCTCAAGGTCATTGGCTACAGATAAAATGATGTCAAATCACGTTAAATGTACAGTAGCTTTCAAAATCTTAGCTAGCAGTCATCATCATGAATCAAGTCGACAATCTGTTATGGTGAGTGAATGAGGACCCAAAAGCGAACTAACTTAAACAGAGCTTCTTTAATAACCAAACATAGGTAGGCTCAGATAGACCGGCAGATTCCGACAGGACAGGACAAGGTTACAGCAAACATGACGATAGTCTGGCTCAGGCATGAAACACAACAAACAAGAATCCGACAAGGACAGGAACAGAAACAGAGAGAGATATAGGGACCTAATCAGAGGGAAAAAGGGAACAGGTGGGAAACGGGGTGAATGGGTAGTTAGAGGAGACAAGGAACAGCTGGGGGAAAGCGGGGGAGAAAAGGTAACCTAACAACGACCAGCAGAGGGAGACAGGGTGAAGGGAAAGGACAGAGACAAGACACAACATGACAGTACATGACACAATCCTTTTCAATCCTTGTCATATGAAGATAAATTATAGATAAAACGTATCAGTGCTCATCGGCCATTGGATATAAACATTACACAACAAGTTGGAAATCACAAATTCAACAATGAGTGGTTTGGAAGGAAGTGAGCACACCACCACAATGTTAGTCCAAAAATGTATTGTATGCTGCTGCATAAATGATTGTAAGAGCTTTCATTGTCTGCTTATATGCCCCTGTTATTTATCCTACGCTTGGTCTACAGGGAGAATACTGTAAGGACTGCCCATGTTCTGAATTCTGTTGCTGTACATTCCAAAAGTGCTGAACAAATAGTTATATTGACAACGTCTGTCCTAGCTCGCTCATAAATGTCTTAATTGAAATTACTGATTGCCTCTTATCCGCCTGTCGTCCCCTTATGCCATAGTTTGTACATCTCAATTGTCAGTAGAAACCAAATTTTTTAAAGCAAGTCAGCCATATCAGCTAAGTTTTTTTTAAAGGTAGTAAATGAGGCTAAATGAACTGTTTCGCTGCCAGACAAGGCTCCGCTGATAGCCATGTTTGGCAGTGGTAAGGTGTTGGGACTGCTGTTGGGATAGCTTTATGTACGCCCTAACACTTTGTGGGCACCGTTTGTCACCGTTAGAATGCAATTAATGTATTGTGTAGTGTTGTGTAGTGGCTTTTCTGGCATGCATATATTTTTTTGCCACACCAAGATTTACATGCTAAAATCGCCATTGGTGTAAATGTATGGAAAGGATGATAACAGAAGGGCTCACTTACTTCCTGGAGAGCAGAGGACTATTGTCACCAGACCAAAGTGGGTTTAGAAAAGGCAGGGGAACGATGGATCCTGTACTGTGCCTAGAGTTAGACATATGGAAGGACTGTGATATGTGGAAGGAAGGTCTGCTTATCAAACTGGAAATCATGGGGCTTGGAGGAAGTGTTTTAACTGGTCTTAAAAGGTCTTTTTTTTGGACAATCAACACAAGTGAGGGTGGGGAGCTCTATGTCAGAAAGGTATGAGAGGGATATGGTATCCCCCAGGGAAGTGTCATTAGCCCTTTGTTGTTCTCCATTATGATAGATAATGTATTCTCCAAGGTGAGACCAAATATTGGGAGGTCATTGTTTGCCGATGACGGGGCACTGTGGAAGAGAGGGAGAAATATTCCCGATACAGCCAGGAGAGTTCAAGGAGACAAGTTGCTCAGTGGTCACTCAGGTGGGTCTTCAAGTTCTCCATTGATAAAATACAGACTGTTTTTTACTAGAAGGAAGTTTGGGTAGGAAATATGCCTGAAGGTGTACGGGCGTTTAGGTTCCTGGGGGGGGGGGGGGGGGGGGGGGGGGAATTTGTGAGGTTCCTCTGGGTGCCAGCTCATGGGAGTAGAGGGGAATGAGGAGTCGGATGTTCTTGCCAAGCAGGCTCTTAAATATCCTAATGTTAACATTGTGGCGTACAGCAAGTCAGCCACTAGGGGGAGACTCGTCGAGGCCTGGTGACAGACGGTGAATAAATGGCTCCATCTGCTGGACGTGCCAGGTCTTGACGGGTTCTCCGGCCAGGACTAATTGTGGCTGATTAGGAGTTGGTGAGTAATCAAGGCCCATAAAGCTGCCCATAAAGCTGCCCATAAAGCTGCCAGAAGGGCAGCACACAGGGAGAGTGGGGGAAATAAAGGAATCCCGTATAGTTGGGGACGGTTACAGTGGTAACAGGAGTGAGTGCAGTTTTGATCCCGACAGCGAGACCAGAAGAGGGTATCCCAGATAGGGTCTCATGGGGGAGACCTATCATTTTATTTTTGATTTATTATTTAAATAAACACCCTTGAAACCGAGCTAATCATACTCTGTCCGTGTCTGATCTGTGTAAACGTCTTGACCAAACCCCCTGGTCTGCCACAACAGGGAAATGACAATAGGAAAAGCAGAAGCCAATGGACTAGTAATAACAGTAGTTAATTACAAATGGCACAAAATGTGGAACAGGGAGGGAAAGGGAAGATCCAGGAAAAGGTAGGGGCACGGAGGTCCTCAGGTTGAGAGAGAAGGGTGGAAAGTGTAATAAGGCTGGGACTGGCACATACAAGGCTGAAACACACATTTGAAATTGGTAGGAAAGCATCCAACTGGGAAGTGTGATCATTTTCAGGAGGAGATGGAGACAGTGGAACATGTTCTTTTTCAGTGCCAGCACTATGAGAAGGAAAGGGAGAGATTATTATTAGATTCAAGGAATAATGGTGTTGAAGAGACAAGTTTAATTGTACTGTTCAGGCAAACTTCACGTGATGTATTTCTTTGCATATTTAGTTTCCTTAGGGAGACAAGATTAATGGATAGGATTTATACCTTTTCTGTCTCTGGTCCACACTCCAGTCCAGTTGGTGGCGGTAATGCACATTTAAAGTTGGCCATCTACACCCTGTGCGGCACTTTCTTTGTTCCCTCTGCACATGGGGTAAGTGCTAACATTTCATTAATTCACTCAAATGTTTAACAAAGTTTAGAAACTAAGGGGTATATGTACAATTGGATCCCCATGCTTAATAGGCTCTATAATGCATTATATAGGATAAAGAAAATGCAGGATAAAGTTAGTCCATGGATTATTAGAAGCAGAATTCAAAGAGTATGTGTCTCTCTTTGTCTTTCAGGTTGTGTGTGGTCTCTGTGCTGTTTGTTATCAGTAAGTAAAAATTGAGTATTTTCATATGGTGTGTATGGACAAGTAGTAGGGCAAATATCAAACCTTTACAAATACCTTTTTTAGTAATTCATAAATAAATGGGATCCCTCATCAATGATCACGTGAACATTGATTAGTGCATATTTGTGCAGCACTCAAATCAAAGTTTATTTGTCTCGTGCGTCGAATACAACAGTGAAATGCTTACTTACAGGCCCTAACCAATAGTGCCATTTTTAAGTTAAAAAAAGGTACACCTTTGGCAGCTGTGATTCTTCTCGGGTAGGTCTCCTAAGAGTACATTTAAGTCAAAGCTGTAATTTGGCCACTCAGGAACATTCACTGTCTTCTTGGTAAGCAACTCCAGTTTAGATTTGGCTTTGTGTTGTGGGTTATAGTCCTGCTGAAAGGTGAATTTCTCTCCCAGTGTCTGCTGTGAAGTGGACTTAAGCAGGTTTTCCTCTAGGATTTTGCCTGTGCTTAGCTCCATAACGTTTATTTTCATCCTGAAAAACTCCCCAGCCTTTGCTGATGTCAAGCATACCCGTACCATTCTTCTACATATCTACATTGCTTGCAGTTTGGAGTTTTAGGCTGCGTTTCTGTATAGCACCCTGTGACATCTGCTGTAAAAAGGTCTTCATAAATACATTTGATTGATTGATGATGCAGCCACCACCATGCCTGAAAAAAAGGAGGCAGTTACTCAGTGATGAGTTGTTGGATTTACCCCAAACATAAGGCTTTGCATTTAGGCCAAAAAGTGTATTCCTTTGCAGTGTTTTTTTTCTTCAGTATTACTTTAGTGCCTTGTTGCATACTGGATGCATGTTTTGGAATACTTTTATTCTGTATATTTGTATTCTTCTTTTCACTGACATCCATCAGCAGTTTCCTTCCTGTCCTGCAGCTCAGTTCAGAAGGACGACAGTATCTTTGATGTGTCTGGGTGGTTTAATACATCATCCACAGCATAATTATTAACTTGACCATACTTAAATATATATTCAATGTCTGATTTGTTACTATTACCCATCTACCAATCACTGCCCTTCTTTATGAGGCTTACAAAAAGCTCCCTGGTCTTTGTAGTTGAATCTGTGCTTGAAATGTAATACTTGACTGAGGGACCATACAGATTTTCTGTGTACTGTATGTGGGACAGAGGAAGGGGTAGTCATTAAAAAATCATGTCAACCTCTATTATTTCGTACAGTGAGTCCATATAACTTATGTGATTTGTTATGCCAAATTTGACTTCTGAACTAATTTAGGCTAGCCTAAACAAAGGGGTGAATACATATGCAATGACTATTCAAGTTATTACAGTTTTATTCGTTTGTAAAAATGTGTAGAATTTTCTTTATACTTGGACATTATGTGATATTTTGTGTAAATCAATGACAAATTAATATTAATATATTTCAATTCCACTTTGTAATGCAACAAAATGTGAAAAAAGTTTGTGAAAATTGCGTATTTACCTGATTTATTTGATATTAATGGTTAACGATTAAGATTTAACTAATAGCAAGACATTTTTGTCCTACTATTGCTCTGTCTTTATGATCTCCACTCTAGTTCCCTGCAGCCAATCTGGGCGTATGGTCAGTAGAGATGGCTTGAGCTGACAAATGAGTTAAAAACTACATTACATAGACAAGATGTGGTGGGTGTAACCGAGAGAGAGCTAGCCTGGAAGAGTTTAGAACAATCCCTCATTGTCTCATAATCATCATGGCATCTAGGAAACTAAGCCAGGGTGAGATTAAGACAACAACACTGTACAGATAATGACCGAATGAACCCAGAGTGGCTTATGATGCCCATTGGGGTGGAAACAGCCACGACTAAGCATTCTTAGTGTCAGCTATATATAGAACTCTGCATTCTGTAAAGGTTAGTTAACTCGGTCCAACACTCAAGGGTGTTGGGTCGACCAGCCTCATTATTGCAATAATTAATCGATATTGAATAAAGATGATTGTTTGAAGAAATGACAAGGTCTCTCTCACTTGATTAGAATATTCCACTACAAGTTCAAGCGGGTGTAGACTTTCTATAGGAACTGTATGGATTATGTCATTTCATCCATTCCGCCCTTTCATGGTTAGACAGCAAAGAAGTAGAGAAACAGTTGAAGTCTAAAGTTTACATACACTTAGGTTGGAGTCATTAAAACTTGTTTTTCAACCACTCCACAAATTTCTTGTTAACAAACTATAATTTTGGCAAGTCGGTTAGGGCATCTACTTTGTGCATGACGCAAGTCATTTTTCCAACAATTGTTTACAGACAGATTATTTCACTTATAATTCACTGTATCACAATTCCAGTGTGTCAGAAGTTTACATACACTAGGTTGACTGTGCCTTTAAACAGCTTGGAAAATTCCAGAAAATTATGTCATGGCTTTAGAAGCTTCTGATAGGCTAATTGACATCATTTGAGTCAATTGGAGGTGTACCTGTAGATGAATTTCAAGGCCTACCTTCAAACTCAGTGCCTCCTTGCTTGACATCATGGGAAAATCAAAATAAATCATCCAAGACCTCATAAAACAAATTGTAGACCTCCACAAGTCTGGTTCATCCTTGGGAGCAATTTCCAAACGCCTGAAGGTACCACATTCATCTGTACAAACAGTACGCAAGTATAAACACCATGGGACCATGCGGCCGTCATAGCGCTCAGGAAGGTGACGCTTTCTGACTCCTAGAGATGAACGTAATTTGGTGCGAAAAGTGAAAATCAATCCCAGAACAACAGCAAAGGACCTTGTGAAGATGCTGGAGGAAACAGGTACAAAAGTATCTATACCCACAGTAAAACGAGTCCTATATCGACATAACCTGAAAGGCCACTCAGCAAGGAAGAAGCCACTGCTCCAAAACCGCCATAAAAAAGCCAGACTATGGTTTGCAACTGCACATGGGGACAAAGATCGCACTTTTTGGAGAAATGTCCTCTGGTCTGATGAAACAAAAATAGAACTGTTTCGCCATAATGACCATTATTATGTTTGGAGGAAAAAGGGGGAGGCTTCCAAGCTGAAGAACACCATCCCAACCGTGAAACACAGGGGTGGCAGTATCATGTCGTGGGGGTGCTTTGCTGCAGGAGGGACTGGTGCACTTCATAAAATAGATGGCTTCATAAGGCAGGAAAATTACGTGGATATATTGAAGCAACATCTCGAGACATCAGTCAGGAAGTTAAAGCTTGGTTGCAAATGGATCTTCCAAATGGACAATGACCCCAAGCATACTTCCAAAGTTATGGCTTAAGGACAACAACGTCAGGGTATTGGAGTGGCCATTACAAAGCCCTGACCTCAATCCTATAGAACATTTGTGGGCAGAACTGAAAAAGCGTGTACGAGCAAGGAGGCCTACAAACCTGACTCAGTTACACCAGCTTTGTCAGGAGGAATGGGCCAAAGTTAAACAATTTAAAGACAATGCTGCCAAATACTAATATACTGTATGTAAACTTCTGACCCACTGGGAATGTGATGAAAGAAATAAAAGCTGAAATAAATAATTCTCTCTACTATTATTCTGACATTTCACATTGTTAAAATAACTGCCCTAAAACAGGGAATTTTTACTAGGATTAAATTGCAGGAATTGTGGAAAAACTGAGTTTAAATGTGTATGTAAAATTCCGACTTCAACTGTACAATAACATGTTAGAACAATGGTTGATTTGCTGTAATTAATTACCAATACCACTCTCTCTCCCACATCATCCTTCTCTCATTCCACCTATTCCATTTATCAGTGATATCATCAGTGGTAACTACAACCAGTCTACAACCAAGAGAAGTGGCAGCTCCGGGCAGTGACATCACCCTTAGCTGCTCTTTGTCTAAAAACCTGAACCTCAACAACCTGGTCGTCAACTGGCAGCGTGGAGAGTCAGAGGTGGTCCACAGCTATTACCATGGGAGAGATCAGCTGGAAAGACAGAGTGTTGTTTACAAGGGACGAACTCATCTGTTTGAAGACCAGCTCACAGTGGGAAATGCCTCACTTAGACTGAGTGATGTGCAGCCGAGTGACCAGGGCCCATACACCTGTGATGTGACAGATGAACAGGGAAGCACCCAGGAAAAGCTACAACTTCTAGTGGCAGGTAGGTTCCATTGTTGCTCCAGCTATATTGTATAGTGTAAATAATGATAACTGCCCCTACAAAAGTATTTCTAATATTTCAAACCAGCCCCTTATGATGAGCCCAGGATATCCATCCAAGCCACTTGTGACGGCTTTGTTGTGACCTTCAGTGCCTCTCAGGGGTTTCCCCAGCCAGAGGTAGTGTGGAAAGGTGTGATGGGCAGTACCAACACCACTATGGAGTTAGACAGCAAGGGGCTCTATGAGCTGGAGAGTGAGGTGACCCTGAGGCTGAACAGCACTCTGACTGTTACAGCCGAGCTGAGACTGAGGGTGCTGGACCAG
Source organism: Oncorhynchus mykiss (assembly GCF_057628025.1). Taxonomy (NCBI): domain Eukaryota; kingdom Metazoa; phylum Chordata; class Actinopteri; order Salmoniformes; family Salmonidae; genus Oncorhynchus; species Oncorhynchus mykiss. Next base: position 23,312,532 of record NC_143023.1, on the reverse strand, counting down.
AGTTTCACCAAGTTTCTCACACTCCACCCACCACCAGGTAAAATATCAGGTTTCCAAGGTTTGTTCTTTGACTCAATGTTGTTATCAGATCCTTTATTTTGAGTTCTTTTTACTATTGGATATTTTGGATTATTGATCATTCATGTGTACTAACTCCATGTGTATGTATAGTGCGTATGCTATCGTGTGTATGCGTGCGTGTGTGTTTGTGCCAATGTTTGTGTTGTTCACAATACTCTACTACAGTTCATAAAACAGTGGTCAGATATAGAGGGAAATGTTGTCTATTTCAGTTACTGAGGTTGAGTGCTCCTTTCTTCTCTCCTCCCTTCCACAGTGTGCTATGTGATGCCAGCTGAGCAGAGGAGAAGATTGTTGATATATCCCCTGCTGCTAATGCTCCTGGGATTGGTGCTCCTGTTATCCTGGAAGAGGTCTGAGCAGGAGACCAAAAAGGATAAGAAAACAGAAGAATAGAATGGCCTTCGGTCCATGGTCACTCAACAGGCATCATGCCAGAGCAATTATCATTGCTTGTTTACAGAGAAAACATAAAGGGAGGACAGACTTTTATACTAATGTACATTTTAATAGAAAGTCATTTTGTAAAAGCGGAACTACAATACATTATACACAAAGTTCAACACAATACAATGGGAGTTGCACACCACAACACTAGATGGTCATATGTACAGTGCCTTGCGAAAGTATTCGGCCCCCTTGAACTTTGCGACCTTTTGACACATTTCAGGCTTCAAACATAAAGATATAAAACTGTATTTTTTTGTGAAGACTCAACAACAAGTGGGACACAATCATGAAGTGGAATGACATTTATTGGATATTTCAAACTTTTTTAACAAATAAAAAACTGAAAAATTGGGCGTGCAAAATTATTCAGCCCCTTTACTTTCAGTGCAGCAAACTCTCTCCAGAAGTTCAGTGAGGATCTCTGAATGATCCAATGTTGACCTAAATGACTAATGATGATAAATACAATCCACCTGTGTGTAATCAAGTCTCCGTATAAATGCAGGTCCGTTAAAAGCGGTCCGTTAAAAGCGCAGAGAGCATCATGAAGAACAAGGAACACACCAGGCAGGTCCGAGATACTGTTGTGAAGAAGTTTAAAGCCGGATTTGGATACAAAAAGATTTCCCAAGCTTTAAACATCCCAAGGAGCACTGTGCAAGCGATAATATTGAAATGGAAGGAGTATCAGACCACTGCAAATCTACCAAGACCTGGCCGTCCCTCTAAACTTTCAGCTCATACAAGGAGAAGACTGATCAGAGATGCAGCCAAGAGGCCCATGATCACTCTGGATGAACTGCAGAGATCTACAGCTGAGGTGGGGGACTCTGTCCATAGGACAACAATCGGTTGTATATTGCACAAATCTGGCCTTTATGGAAGAGTGGCAAGAAGAAAGCCATTTCTTAAAGATATCCATAAAAAGTGTCATTTAAAGTTTGCCACAAGCCACCTGGGAGACACACAAAACATGTGGAAGAAGGTGCTCTGGTCAGATGAAACCAAAATTGAACTTTTTGGCAACAATGCAAAACGTTATGTTTGGCGTAAAAGCAACACAGCTGAACACACCATCCCCACTGTCAAACATGGTGGTGGCAGCATCATGGTTTGGGCCTGCTTTTCTTCAGCAGGGACAGGGAAGATGGTTAAAATTGATGGGAAGATGGATGGAGCCAAATACAGGACCATTCTGGAAGAAAACCTGATGGAGTCTGCAAAAGACCTGAGACTGGGACGGAGATTTGTCTTCCAACAAGACAATGATGCAAAACATAAAGCAAAATCTACAATGGAATGGTTTGAAAATAAACATATCCAGGTGTTAGAATGGCCAAGTCAAAGTCCAGACCTGAATCCAATCGAGAATCTGTGGAAAGAACTGAAAACTGCTGTTCACAAATGCTCTCCATCCTACCTCACTGAGCTCGAGCTGTTTTGCAAGGAGGAATGGGAAAAATTTCAGTCTCTCGATGTGCAAAACTGATAGACATACCACAAGCGACTTACAGCTGTAATCGCAGCAAAAGGTGGCGCTACAAAGTATTAACTTAAAGGGGCTGAATAATTTTGCACACCCAATTTTTCAGTTTTTGATTTGTTAAAAAAGTTTGAAATATCCAATAAATGTCGTTCCACTTCATGATTGTGTCCCACTTGTTGTTGATTCTTCACAAAAAAATACAGTTTTATATCTTTATGTTTGAAGCCTGAAATGTGGCAAAAGGTTGCAAAGTTCAAGGGGGCCGAATACTTTCGCAAGGCACTGTACCTCTGCTCCAAATCTGATTCCTCTTAAGGTTTTTTCCTTGTAGGGAGTTTTGACTTACTGCTACTTGCTTAGGGATTTGGCCCAGGTAAATCACCTTTTATATCCGCAGTTGTCTTACTGGGCTTTATAAATTACATGTATTTATTGATTGAAACGATGGCAGCTATAGCGTCTAATGAAAGTTGTTACGTGTGTTCCAGGCAATGTACTTTCCAGAATTTGTTTTTTTTTAATAAAAGGAGATGAACCCCCAATTGTGATGTCCTTTTGCTAAATCTCTTTTACAGGAAAGAACTGGCATGTTGGCAGTATACCAGCAGTACAGGGAGAGTGTCATTTTCTCCTGTAACATTTCTTTATTTAGTAGTGACATGAAACTGTATAGTTTTATTTCATTACACCCAGAGCAAATCATGTTGTTTTGGTGTTCCAGTGGGATGCAGAGGGTGACATTGACCAAAGCCAGGGGATTTATCATTCTCATGTGCTTAGACTGCACAGGGGAGAATTCCAATTCATGTAGATGCACTGTGAGTAGCCTGGATTTGTTGTCCACTGTAGCAGCATGATCTACAGTACCCATAATCTAAAAAGCAGAAAGATAGTCCAACATAGCCTCCAACAGCTACTCTATAGTTGACCAAAGTATCCAATTACTTCTCACTGGAAGAAGTTAGGCTACACTAGCATGTATTATGTTTTGTTCATTTATTAAATGATTCACTTCCTGAACTTGCTTCCCGACATCCCAGCGCACACGTTCGAGGACCGAGTTTGGGGAACCCTAAGCCACACTTAGAGATTCTCCTGTACTTTTATATCTTTTTTTAACCAGTAATTCTGAACGTAGCACTCACAAGCTAAAAGTGGCCCCCGAACATTGCGTACGCCATCACAAATGTGCAGGTATGTGCACCACGTCATTGCTCTCTCTGCTGTATCAACTGAGCCATTGGGCCTCCCTGTAACCTCATTGGATAATGCTGGGCAGTCCTCTTGCTAGCTGCCACTCAAGTGCGAAGGGCTAGAACTCAAATTGCTAAGGGGCTGGCCCTCATGCTGGGATATGTAGGGAAAATGGTGCAGCACAGCTTCAAGAAACCAGTCGCTTTCAAACTAGGGATTTCGTGGCTAATTGAAGTTAGACAGTAAGTCTGTTCATAGATTATGCATGTATGAACTACATTGACTGTCACACCTTGATCAGTTTCACCTGTCCTCGTTATTGTCTCCACCCCATCCAGGTGTGACTTGTTTTCCCCGGTGTATTTATCCCTGTGCTTCCTGTCTCTCTGTGCCAGTTTGTCTTTTATGTTCCAAGTCAACCAGCCGGTTTCCCCGTTCTCCTGCTTTTTGCATTCTCCTTTTTCTAGTCCTCCCGGTTTTGACCCTTGCCTGTTCTGGACTCTGTACCCGCCTGCCTGACCATTCTGCCTGTCTTGACCACGAGCCTGACTGCCACTCTGTACATCTTTGACCTTTTGCCTGTCCACGACCATTCTCTCGCCTGCTCCTTTTGGATTATTAAACATTGTAAGACTCCAATCATCTGCATCTGGATCTCGCCGTGTGTCATGATATTGCCACATCCAAAGCGGCAGGTTAAAAAAATACTTTCTTAGTCGCCAAAGTATCAGAGCAAGTCTTTAAGAAAAACATGGTTTACTTAACTAGTTACTTTGAAAAAGTAGTTCACTACATCAAAACTACCTCGTGAGTGAACGTGAACAGAGGCTGTCTCAGGTTGATCTCCGTACAGATTTAGAAACAGTGAATGATGTAAGAGGGGCAATAGTAGAGGCCTCAAAGCAGGTGACACACACAGGTACAGGGGGGAGAAGGAGAATGCCAGTTCCCTGGTGGACTGAAGAGTGCAGAGAAGCTGTAAAGAGTAGGTGTTCCTTTTGTCCAGGTGGGAAAGGGCAGTGTGGAGTGCAATAGAGATCACATCATCTGTGGATCTGCTGGGGCAGTATGCAAATTGGAGTGGGTCTAGCGTTTCTGGGATAATGGTGTTAACATGAGCCATGACCAGCCTTTTAAAGCACTTCATGGCTACAGAAGTGAGTGCTACGGGTCAGTAGTAATTTAGGCATGTTACCTTGGTGTTCTCTGCTTGAAACATGTTGGTATTACAGATTCGGTCAGGGACAGGTTGAAAATGTCAGTGAACACTTGCCAGTTGGTCAGACACTTGCCAGTTGGTCAGCGCGTGCTCGGAGTACACGTCCTGGTAATCCGCCTGGCCCTGCGACCTGTTTAAAGGTCTTACTTACTTTGGCTATGGAGAGTTAATTGTCCTGGAACAAAGAAAAATACAACTTTTAAAAAGATTAATGGAAAAAAACTTTAGTATACCTTGATTAGATACATTTTCACTCCTCTTAGTCAATACATGTTGGAAACACCTTTGGCAGCGATTGCAGCTGTGAGTCTTCTTGGGTAGGTCTCATAAGAGCAGGTTTATGTCAAGCATACTGTCATGACGTTGCCCTCTTTGGGTATGGCAAGCCCCATCCCTCTCTCCCTGCCTCCCCCTTTCCTCCTTCAGCTAGGCTGCTGTGGTTAGAGAGACGTCGTAAATTCCCGAGGATCTCCTCATGGACACAGTATAGAGTATGTTCCGGAGAAAGTATAAAAGATCGGTGAAGAATTCAGCTATGAACTGGTCCGTTTGTTACAACTTGGGGAAGCTCATGGGAGACGGTGCGGCCACATTACCATAACGCTGTTTATATAATACCCTCAGATATGAGGTTTACATCTAATTGTTGTATAAGATGAATGAATGTTTTTAAAATTGTGTAATATGATTTTGGACTGTTTAATGAAGGAAAATACAATTCCCTTTTGATTTGAACTAAATCAGAGGACCGCCCCTGAGCCTAGTTAGGGTCAGGCATCCTGGGACAGCCCCTTTTCTGCAATTCCGAATAAAACCCAACTTTGAGAAATTATCACCAGACCATGTTTGGACAAAGGTTATAGACTATTGCTGAATCTTTTAACCATACCACGTGGTTAAACTCTTGACTATCGATACCGACAGAAGAAGAACAAGTCTTTGATATTAATTACTAGTCTGCAGCTAGGAATTCGGTATCATTGAACGCGAAGAACGACAACCGCCGAAACATCCACTCTATAACAAAACGAATGAATGTCACTCTGAACTATCCAGAATAACCACGACAGAGAGAGAGAATGGGAGAGAGACGGACAATTCTACAAAAGAAACAACTTTTCACCAGCGATCAAGACGACACACTGAGCTTAAATATATATATTGATTGCAATTGTTCCCGAATGATTGAGCGTTCATGTGCAAAGGATTAGCATTCCAATTGTTATAATTATCACTCTGTAGTGACTTCTTAGTCGACCCCCACTTCCCCTTTTGTCTAACAAGCCGCCATGCCGGTTTAGCCCACTAGGGCACATTCTCCTATCATTTCTTGTAACCATATTTACTGTTTGTTTATGCATTTCTGTGAATTACTTAGTTAGTAATAAATAAATGATTTAAGACAATTGATGAATGGATGACTCATAATGAAGACTGGGTTTGTGCAGATAACCAACAATTTACGACGTTTGGAATGAGACTAACGTGAGTTAAAGTAAATAATTAATTAATTCGAAGACTAATTGATCAGATAAAATATCTGAAAAGTTATTTTAGGAAATGATAACTTTGTAATCTGAATATTTTTCCTTGGTGCCCCGACTTCCTAGTTCATTACAGTTACATGATTAATCAGTTGATCGCGTAATACTAATTACAGAGAATCTTTGATAAAAACTATAAGTCTTCAATTTAATGATAGTAAAGACACGACAATACCCATTCCATGCTTTTACAAATCTACATTGCGTGCTGCTTGGGGTTTTAGGCTGGGTTTCTGTATAGCACTTTGTGACATCTGCGGATGTAAAAAGGGCTTAAAAAATAAATGTGATTGATTGATGATGCAGCCACCACAATGCTTGAAAAAAGGAGGCAGTTACTCAGTGATGTGTTGTGTTTGCCTCTAACGATGTGCACTGAGAGTCAGGAAGCAAGTTCAGGGAGTGAGTGTTTTAATAAATTAACACAATATAATACCAAATAATAACCAAGAACAACGCACAGACATGACACAGGAACAGAAATAATGACATCTGGGGAAGGAACCAAAGGGAGTAACATATATAGATAGGGCAGGTAATCAAGGTGGTGATGGAGTTCAGGTGAGTGTCATTATGCGCTGACGCGCTTAACGATGGTGACAGGTGTGCGCCATAACGAGCAGCCTGGTGACCTAGAGGCCGGAGAGGTAGCACACGTGACAGCCTCAAACATAAAGCTTTGTATTTAGGCCAAAAAGTGTATTCCTTTGCTGTGCTTTTTTCCCCCAGTATTACTTTAGTGCCTTGTTGCATATACAGTGGGACAAAAAAGTATTTAGTCAGCCACCAATTGTGCAAGTTCTCCCACTTAAAATATTAGAGAGGCCTGTAATTTTCATCATAGGTACACTTCAACTATGACAGACAAAATTAGAAAAAAAATCCAGAAAATCACATTGTAGGATTTTTAATGAATTTATTTGCAAATTATGGTGGAAAATAAGTATTTGGTCAATAACAAAAGTTTATCTCAATACTTTATCTCAATATACCCTTTGTTGGCAATGACAGAGGTCAAATGTTTTCTCTAAGTCTTCACAAGGTTTTCACACACTGTTGCTGGTATTTTGGCCCATTCCTCCATGCAGATCTCCTCTAGAGCAGTGATGTTTTGGGGCTGTTGCTGGGCAACACAGACTTTCAACTCCCTCCAAAGATTTTCTATGGGGTTGAGATCTGGAGACTGGCTAGGCCACTCCAGGACCTTGAAATGCTTCTTATGAAGCCACTCCTTTGTTACCCGGGCGGTGTGTTTGGGATCATTGTCATGCTGAAAGACCCAGCCACGTTTCATCTTCAATGCCCTTGCTGATGGAAGGAGGTTTTCACAAGGGGTTTATATAGAAACCCAAAAACTGCTTAGTTAAGGTTTATTCCGGTCTTCCCTGGCGCACCTGGGCTCCACAGTCACTTTGTGTCAATCTTGTGGTCGAATGCACCGGGTGTTGATCACCCCAGCCTGGCTTAGTTTTGCAGGAAGAGGATGCTTTAGAACAATAATGAGGGTGTTTCTGCTCCTTGATCTATCTATGATTGCCAGATGTGTCCTTGGCTGTATGCTCAGAACGGCTGTGGGGAGTGAAAGTGGGAGAGTAGGAACCAACCCTGAGGCAGGGGAAGTGGTGAAACGGTCTTGTAGTTACACCCCTCCATATGTGCACAGCAATATGCCTTATTTATTACTTTAAGCAGAGAGCTCTTTCCCATTACTAAGCTTCTATACTAAGCTCCTATTATAAAGCTACAAATAATTATATAGGTCCGGCAAACATAGATTTTTTCCTTCCCACATCCCTAAGCAGTTTCCTTCCTGTCCTGCAGCTCAGTTCAGAAGGATGACCAGGGGGGCTTTATTTGGGTCTTCGCGATCAAGCGACTCCTTGTGGAGGGCTATCCGATTGGATATCGGGGTAAAAAAATAAGTACAAAGATGTAGGTAGGCTAGAAGCTATCGCAGTGCTGAATTTCAAGTCGAATGGCCAGGAATCAGATTTGTATCGGACTTCAAACCATCTATCATGGTGATTTGAAATGTGGCTTGACATATCTGATTCCATGCGCTTTTTGGCTGTTCAGACTGCAGGAAAAAGCTTGGGTTTCTTATCGGAATGCAATATTTTTTGATTTGGGTCACTTCAAAATGCCAATGTAAAAAAGGCTTTAGTTTGCCAACCTCTTGACACTTTTCATCCTCATAACTGATTAAGTTGAAATAGGCCTACTACTACTCAGTTATCATGAATCTTGGTACATCTGACTGAGACAAGTATAGCCATGCATGTTGTAACAAGGCATATAGTATTTTCAATATATGGATGTTAGAAGAAATACAGTAGACGACACGAGTCAAAAAGTGATTGATGACCTATTTCATGTGTCATGTGGTTATGCCCATATATGTACATCCTGTCTTTCCGTTCTCACGCTATCGAGTGAGTGCCTCATAGTGCATCTGTTTATGGTAAAGCATGTGTTTGCATTAAAGCTGTCAATATGATTGATGTGCAGTGACCTTGTTGAACTGTGGAATGTGTTTGAACATTTGAAAGAGTAGAGTATTGACTCTCTGCTGTTTAGTAATAATGTATATGAAACAGTAATTTCCAGAGGGGACATGTATTGGTCAGTATAAGTAAAGAGCTGTGAACACTATGAGCGACAAGAATCCTCGAGAGATAAACCACAGAAGACTCTAAATAAATAACACATGGCTCCTAGACCCATTTTAGGTGTATTGTGGTTTAACTTCAATGAATGAAATCGCTGTCTCTCTCTCACTCTCCATGTGTGTTTGTGTGCGTGTATTATCAAGGATCTGTAGCGTCCGGAGGGGAGCTAATGACCTATGTCACCCCCCACAACATGGGGTTGTGTGTGGGAGGTCGTTCGGTAACAAGCAGAGAAACATGCTGATGGCACTATTTTCTAAGAAAGAAATGAAAGAATAATTATACAAATAAACATTTTAATTGATATGAATGGCATTTATGTATAAACATTTTAGAAGAAAATACAAGGGTTATAAAAAATAAAAATGTATTTACCTTCAATGAATGACAGCTGGCCCTATGTCTCTGTGTGTGTGTGTGTGTGTGTGTGTGTGTGTGTGTGTGTGTGTGTGTGTGTGTGTGTGTGTGTGTGTGTGTGTGTGTCCAGGATGCAGGCTGCATGGTAGGTGTCAGGTTACGAGCTGTGGGTTGAAACACAGAGAGAAAATCCTGATCGAGGAGCAAAATGCCTTATATTATCAGAATACAGTTAATATATATATATATATATATATATAGTAAAGTGTAGTATTGTTTGAAAGTAATATGTATGTTTTCTATACATTTTAGTAAAAAAAAACGAGGTTTAGTATAATATTGCATAGCACAGCGTGTGCGTGCGTGTGCGTGCGTGTGTGTAAGGTCCTTGAAACAACTGCCTGAAAACAGTGGGGTCCTGTGGCGTCCGAGGATCTCATGACCTCTGAACTTCCAAAAGACTTCTCGGCATATCCATATGTAGGATCAGCAAAAAATATATATATATTGTCAGAAAACAGGTTTATGTGTTCTCGTGAGGTCTCCTGGGGTGGCTGTCTCAATCAATCACGCCATCCTCTTTTTGAAAGGGTAATTGTACTCTTTAAGATGGGCCCTTATGACTTAAACACATCCATTATACCCCCCTTTAATAACCTTTTATTGCACGGGGCTAAATCAGGAGCACACAGAGAGTTTCTTGGTAGTCGTAAACAAATCTACTGTAAAACAAAAGTGTACACCTCACACACAGGGTTATGGACTTAAAAAAGAAGACACCAGTAACATGTCAGATATAGTTTAAATGTATTCATTTTTGAGTTTGCAACCCAATATTCCACTTTAAATACATCACAGAAGACTGAAATGTAACAAAACGCCTATTGTGTTTATTGAGATGTACACTGAGATGTTCTGTTGGGTTCTTTCTCTCTCTCTCTCTCTCTCTCTCTCTCTCTCTCTCTCTCTCTCTCTCTCTCACATACACACACATACACACACACACACACACACACTCTTTCTCTCTCAGGCTATGAAAAAAAGACCAAAGACATGACAATGACTCCTGAGTGTTGAACTTTTGCCATCTCTATAGCCACCCTGGTTATTATATGATCCTGATGGTCATCTACGATCGTTGGAACGTCTTGAATAACAATAAGGGGCACATGTACAGTTCCTCTCTAGTTTTAATCCTAGGTTTATGACTTCTAGGGAGTGTTTCCTAGATGCTGTGGTTCAGCATATGCATTGAAGGGTCTTAGATTTTTAGACTGGTATCTGTAAAACCCTTTGTGACAACTGCTGATGCAAAAAAAGGCTTTTAAGAAATACATTTGGTTGATTGACAGATTTGTATTATTATTATTATTATCATAATCTTTATTATTATTATTATGTTACAGGTGAGACATACCCAGAAATGTCAACATCTTGGCAAGTGCTCAAATCTGTACAGCAGCCCCAGACAATCATGTACAGTAGCTCCAATTTACAAGAATTGGTTTTACAAGGCAGTGATGAAAACAGTTTATATGAGCGCTATTTCAAACATACAATGATATATATTTGATAAAATTACCCATTCAAAACTGTTGTTACAAAATCACTTTGGTATACTTACTTTGGTATACATTGAATGAAATGTTATATAATAATTGATCATCACTCACACACACAGACATGACTTGATCGTTGTTCACAGTTTATTATCATAGTTTGTCATAGTTTCTAATTGTAGTTTATAATCAAAGTTTGAACATAGTTGGCCATAGTTTCTAATCATACTTTCTAGTCATACTTTCTAATCATACTTTCTAATCATACTTTCTAATCATACTTTCTAGTCTGAGAGGTTTTGATATATTAAGAGGGTCAAATAGAACCTAAGAGGGCAGAAGCTATTTTTTATAACCAGTATGAATAAAAACAATGGCTTCTGCTCAATGGCTAAATAGCCTTAATTAAAATAAAATAAAACATATGTCAATGAAAACAATTAAGACAAATCATTCTTAAATAATATATATCTATATACATACATCACATTGAATATTCAACTCACCACTCCATGAGGAAGGGAGGATTCCCAGATGATCTTTTAGCTGTTCTGTCTTCATGCTGTTCTGGGCTGATGGCTGTTGTAGAGGGGAGGGGCCTTTGAGTGAGCTGGGACCTTTTATGGCCCTGCCTCTGGGAGCCTGTCTGCTTGCTATACATGATGAGTGAATGAAAGAGGGCCTACATGTAAGATATTTTGTGCTACAAACATACTTCTACTTGAAGAGGTTTTTTTGACCATTCAGGGATCTACTATCAAACAGTCATGAAATCATGAAGAAAATGAATGTCTACACTAAAAAAATTGAATTTGGTCATAAAAATACATGTTGACAAGCTATATGCATGAAAATAAAGATGCTTACAATATGTGACATATTGGAGACATTTTTGGACACTTATAAGGGCCTCCTATGCCTTGTTATTGATACATGTCTGTAAAGATAGTTTGGTATACGATATATTATACTATTATTATTACTAATATTATACTAAACCTCTGTTGTTTTTAACTCAAATGTATATAAAACATACATATTATTATCAAACAATACTACACTTTAATACCCCATGTAATATATATATATATATATATATACATTATTTTTAACTGTATTCATGTAAAATTAAGCATTTTGCTTCTTGATCACGATTCTCTCTCTGTGTGTCAACCCACAGCTCGTAACCTGACACCTACCATGCAGCCTGCAGCCTGGACACACACACACACACACACACACACACACACACACACACACACACACACACACACACACACACACACACACACACACACACACACAGACATATGGCCAGTTTTTTTTTTTAAACCCTGTATTTTCTTCTAAAATGTTTATACATAAATGCCATTCATATCCTTTAAAATGTTTATTTGTATAATTATTCTTTCATTTCTTTCTTAGAAAATAATGCAATCAGCATGCTTCTCTGCTTGTTACCGAACGACCTCCCACACACAACCCCATGTTGTGGGGGGTGACATAGGTCATTAGCAGATCCTTGTCAACACACACACACACAAACACACATGGAGAGCGAGAGAGAGAGACATCGATTTCATTCCTTGAAGTTAAATCCCAATACACATAAAATTGGTCTAGGAGCCATGTTTTATTTATTTAGAGTCTTCTGTGGTTTATCTCTCGAGGATTCTTGTCGCTCATAGTGTTCACAGCTCTTTACTTATACTGACCAATACCCTACCCCCCTGGAAATTACTGTTTCATTTACATTATTACTAAACAGCAGAGAGTCAATACTCTACTCTTTCAAATGTTCAAACACAATCCACAGTTCAACAAGGTCACTGCACATCAATCATATTGACAGCTTTAATGCAAACACATGCTTTACCATAAACAGATGCACTATGAGGCACTCACTCGATAGCGTGAGAACGGAAAGACAGGATGTACATATATGGGCATAACCACATGACACATGAAATAGGTCATCAATCCCTTTTTGACTCGTGTTGTCTACTGTATTTCTTCTGATGTGATCCGCATTGTTTTTCCACATATACACTTTCTTTTTACAGGTCCACTCAAAAGCATGTGGGATGAAAAGACAATTGTCATCTCACAGCTTCTTTCGACTTCATTGCTTTTCTCAGGTAGCTAGTTATCATATTCCGTCATCTCATCATGTGTACATTTGTATAATAACATTTAGTAAAGCATTATTTAGAATGTTGGTTTTACAACAACCGTCACCAAGAAGCACACAAGTATCACACTATCTTTGCTGATGTAATACAAGAGAATTTAAGTTTCTCCCTTATCGATGGCTGTGTTGTTTGTCTCCTTCCTTAGTCATTATTGAGGTTCAGTTCCCTATTTCACCTATGGGAGTGACAGCTCTGGACAGTGACATCACCCTTAGATGATCTTTCCCTCCGTATGAAAACCTCAACCTCAACAACGTGATTGTCAACTGGCAGCGTGGAGAGTCAGAGGTGGTCCACAGCTATTACCATGGGAGACGTCAGCTGGAAAGACAGAGTGTCGTTTACAAGGGACGAACTCATCTGTTTGAAGACCAGCTCACTGTGGGAAAGGCGTCACTTAGACTGAGTGGTGTGCAGCTGAGTGACCAGGGCCCATACACCTGTGATGTGACAGATGAACAGGAAAGCACCAAGGAAAGCTACAACTTTTAGTGGCAGGTTAGAGACTATTTATTTTTGTCCATTCAGATTTTTTTTTAAATCTTGCATCTATGAGGGATTAAGAGACTTAAAAGTATTAAGCTATCTGCACAAAATCAGCTTATTGTCATCTACTTGCCTAAAGCCCTCTGCAGTCAGAATTGCAATTTGTTAAGAGCTGAATAGGAGTATTGTTGTTGTTGTTGTTTTTGTTTAGCCCTAGCCCCCTTCAAGGAGCCCCAGCTCTTTGTACAGTCATCCTGTGACAGCTTCATCATCGCCTTCCACTCCTCTCAGGGTTTCCCCCAGCCTGATGTGTGGTGGACGGACTCCATTGGAGGAGACATCTTCAATCAGAGCCACAGCCGTATCGGCCTGGACAGCAGGGGGCGCTATGAGGTCCACAGCTCCATGGAGGTCAGTCCAAACAGTACTCACCATCATTGTTGAAATGAGACTAGAGGTTCTCAATCAAACCTTCACCCGCTCGCTCACCCTCCACCCACTTCCAGGTAAAGCTGCGACCTACTAACAGGTTTAGGGGTAGAGCAATGTGACCAAGTATGGATCACTGATTTAGTGATGAAATATTAAACCATTGCATAATCACTAATGGCTAAACCCTGACAGTGTGTTACTCCTACACACATTCCACAATGTATGAATTTAGACAAAATTTGTAGTCAAAAACCCCCATCCTAAATAAGGATTTGACATTTCACTTCATGAGGGAAAATTAGTCATATGAGCATTTTGTATAGATGTACTGCATGCAAGAATAACACCATTGCAGAGAAAAACTTCCCATGAGAGGAACTGTTTACAATGACCTCAATGAAAGGTTCAGTGACCAGGCAGTACTACTAGACAAACAAGTCTTTGGGAGGGGAAGCTGAAAGCCTGTCTTCCTCTCATCTCTTCCTCTTTTACAGAATGCTGTGAGGTGCCTCTTGCAACCAGGGGCAGACCGGCTTTGGTGTTATTAGGGATAGTTCTCTTAGCAGCATTAGCAATGCCACTCATTTTGTACTTCAGACGCAAGCCTGAAGCACACCGACACCAGATGGTCCCACATGACGACACAACAGGACAAGACGAGGCTCATGAAACAGAAATTTGATAAAAACTAGTTACAAAAGTCTAAGCTGTGTTTCAATGTCACAAATATAGGTGTGTGTGTGTGTTGTTGCCTTATTAAATATTTCCAATCCCTCTTGGTAAAGTATTATAGAGTACGGCTGGAAGGAGACTTTGCTACTCCCTGCAACCCTACGTAATCCAGCCTACTTAGATTATTTTGCGATGCAAAGCTGTCAAGGCAAAGGGTGGCTACTTTGAAGAATCTAAAATATATAAATATATTTTGATTTCTTTAACACTTTTTTGTGGTTCTACATGATTCCATATGTGTTATTTCATAGTTTTGATGTCTTCACTATTATTTCACAATGTAGAAAATAGTAAAAAAAAAGGAAAACCCCTGAATGAGTAAGTGTGTCCAAACTTTTGACTGGTACTGTACATTTTGTCCAATGTTATTGTCAAAGGTGGCCTGGTAACAACAACTGTGGGAAAAGTACTATCCACCTTACAGTTGGACTGGTTGAAAAGTTGATCCTACACCACGAGGTGGATGGAACGTCTGGGGCATATTATAGAAATATTTCAAATTTCATGGCACTTGGAGTCACTCTGTGAGACAGTTCATTACATTAACTATTTACCGTTGCTGCAAAACTTGAATGTGCATTGTCACTTAGATAAGGAATGACATACAACCCTAGTGATAGCAGTTAAAAAAGATGCCCTTTGACACCATCACCCTCAGAGCTAAAGTGTGAAACTTTACTTATATTGATGACAGTGATGAGGCCAGCCTGTGCCCATCCATTCAAAGTGTCAAAGAAACTAAGCAAGAGGAGTGTTTTGTCTGTGAGCTGCAATGCCATGTTGGCCTACTGTTGGTTATAAAACCGATAAATCCACAATAATCAAGAACTTCAAGAAGCATTTCTCTATGGCTGGCCATGCTTTCCTTCTGGCTACCCCAACACCGGCCAACAGCTCCGCACCCCCCCGCACCCCCCACAGCTACATGCCCAAGCCTCCCCAGCTTCTCCTTCACCCAAATCCAGATAGCAGATGTTCAGAAAGAGCTGCAAAACCTGGAACCGTACAAATCAGCTGGGCTAGACAATCTGGACCCTCTCTTTCTAAAATTATCTGCCTCCATGGTTGCAACCCCGATTACCAGTCTGTTCAACCTCTCTTTCATATCGTCCGAGATTCCTAAAGATTGGAAAGCTGCCGCGGTCATCCCCCTCTTCATCCCCCTCTTCAAAGGGGGTGACACTCTAGACCCAAACTGATACAGACCTTTATACATCCTGCCCTGCCTTTGTAAAGTCTTCGAAAGCCAAGTTAACAAACAGATCAACGACCATTTTGAATCCCACCGTACCTTCTCCGCTGTGCAATCCTGTTTCCTAGCTGGTCACGGGTGCACCTCAGCCACGCTCAAGGTACTAAACAATATCAGAACCGTCATCGATAAAAGACAGTACTGTGCAGCCGTCTTCATCGACCTGGCCAAGGCTTTCGGCTTTCGTCAATCACTGTATTCTTATTGGCATACTCAACAGCCTTGGTTTCTCAAATGACTGCCTCACGTGGTTCACCAGCTACATCTTAGATAGAGGGCCTGTTGTCCGGACCTCTGGCAGTCACTATGGGGGTACCACAGGGTTTATTCTCGGGCTGACTCTTTTCTCGGTATATATCAACGATGTCGCTCTTGCTGCGTGTGATTCTTTGATCCACCTCTACGCAGACGACACCAATCTGTATACATCTAGCCCTTATTTTGACACTGTGTTAACAAACCTCCAAACAAGCTTAATGCCACACAACACCCCTTCCGTGGCCTCCAACTGCTCTGAAGCGCTAGTAAAACTAAATGCATGCTCTTCAACCGATCGCTGGATTAGCATCACTACGCTTCGCTACTATGGCTTATTTATTGCCTTACCTCCTTACGCAATTTGCACACACTGTATATAGACTTTTTATATTGTGTTATTGACTGTACGTTTGTTTATTCCATGTGTAACTCTGTGTTGTTGTTTGTGTCGCATTGCTTTGCTTTATCTTGGCCAGGTCGCAGTTGTAAATGAGAACTTGTTCTCAACTGGCCTATCTGGTTAAGGAAAGGTGAAAAAAAAGAAATAAAAGAGAGTACATTTTAAAGTTAGGGTTTAATAAATGTTAGTAGCTCTGTAATGCATTTCAGATACTCACTATATCATGTGTATTTAAGAAATCCTGACCTCACCCCTCTCGTCACACCCCCAAAATCCTCATGGTTCTATAGTCAATTCTTGTTCAGACCTCTGTCACCCTATTCTTGATCGAGCTGCCAGTAAATAAAGATGTGGCTCTCATATCCTGTTTCAATAACAACGTTTCTGTAATGGTTTCCATGGTTGGTTTTATTTGTGTAAGCTCTCCTCGCCCGTCTCCTATTGACATTCACTTAAGCCATGTTCTGTTGACATACACTTAAAACATCCATATGTAAGTAACGAGCACTTCTTCTAATCCATGTTTAAATATTGCCTTAAAACAATAAATTAAAAGCACATGATAATTTGAATAATTTGAAAGTACATTGTTATTTTATATTATAAATAAATCCATGAATATGTTTTATTTTATATATATTGAGGTAGATTGAGGTAACATTTTATGAAACAGATGTTTGTTTCCAATTTATTTTAAAAGTATTGTTTATGAGGAATAATACAATGCTTACATTTTACATTTTTTATTTCACCTTTATTTAACCAGGTAAGCTAGTTTTAGCAACTGCAACCTGGCCAAGATAAAGCATAGCAGTTCGAGACATACAACAACACAGAGTTACACATGGAATGAACAGAACATACAGTCAATAACACAGTAGAATTTTTTTAAATTAAAGTCTATATACAGTGAGAGAAAATAAGGTCAAATAAGGGAGTTAAGACAATAAATAGTCCATGGTGGTGAAGTAATTACAATATGGCAATTAAACACTGGAATGGTAGATGTGCAGAAGATGGGTGTGCAAGTAGAGATACTGTGGTGCAAAAGGAGCAAAATAAATAATTACAGTATGGGAATGAGGTAGATGTATGTATGCCTAATGTAAATGTTTTGATTAGATGGAAACTTCAGACACGCAGTTGTCAATATACGCATTACAGTCATGCATATGCTATGTTGACTTAATAAGTACGGTAATTCAATATTTTGTCAAGGATGTGTTATTTTTTACCCATCCTCTTCACAATATAAGACACCCTCTCATCCCTCCCTGTCTGTTATATCCTTCATGGTCCCACCAACAGGTAAAGTACGGACATCAAGTCAGTCTTTTGGATTAGAATAAATGGTGAATAGAATCAGTTGAAGACCAAATTATTACAGAGCTGAAAGTGAATTGAAATAAACTATTTCTTATCTTTGTAAATACATGTACAATGTATAAATGCAAACTAATTTATATTTACAAAATATTTATGTCATTTTTTGATGTATATAAATGAATGAAAGTAAATGCATTTAAAATGAATTATATTTGTTTTCTCTCCTGTCATTAGCTTTTCTATAATATAATCTAAAACCAAACTAATTTCGTTTTTACATCCATTTTCCATTTTTTCCCCATGTCATTTGTTGACTGTGCATTTTAGTTTCCAGCCATGGGGACAACTTTCGAGCTTTGTGTGGCTGTCAGCCTATTCATAGGTAAGAATCACAGTTTACCTTTCAATATTCCATGTTATGTAATTACTACCAGAATTGAGCAAGTTGATTATTTGTTAATATCTAACATTATGGTGAAACATACAGTGCCTTGCGAAAGTATTCGGCCCCCTTGAACTTTGCAACCTTTTGCCACATTTCAGGCTTCAAACATAAAGATATAAAACTGTATTTTTTTGTGAAGAATCAACAACAAGTGGGACACAATCATGAAGTGGAACGACATTTATTGGATATTTCAAACTTTTTTAACAAATCAAAAACTGAAAAATTGGGCGTGCAAAATTATTCAGCCCCCTTAAGTTAATACTTTGTAGCGTCACCTTTTGCTGCGATTACAGCTGTAAGTCGCTTGGGGTATGTCTCTATCAGTTTTGCACATCGAGAGACTGACATTTTTTTCCCATTCCTCCTTGCAAAACAGCTCGAGCTCAGTGAGGTTGGATGGAGAGCATTTGTGAACAGCAGTTTTCAGTTCTTTCCACAGATTCTTGATTGGATTCAGGTCTGGACTTTGACTTGGCCATTCTAACACCTGGATATGTTTATTTTTGAACCATTCCATTGTAGATTTTGCTTTATGTTTTGGATCATTGTCTTGTTGGAAGACAAATCTCCGTCCCAGTCTCAGGTCTTTTGCAGACTCCATCAGGTTTTCTTCCAGAATGGTCCTGTATTTGGCTCCATCCATCTTCCCATCAATTTTAACCATCTTCCCTGTCCCTGCTGGAGAAAAGCAGGCCCAAACCATGATGCTGCCACCACCATGTTTGACAGTGGGCATGGTGTGTTCAGGGTGATGAGCTGTGTTGCTTTTACGCCAAACATAACATTTTGCATTGTCGCCAAAAAGTTTAATTTTGGTTTCATCTGACCAGAGCACCTTCTTCCACATGTTTGGTGTGTCTCCCAGGTGGCTTGTGGCAAACTTTAAACAACACTTTTTATGGATATCTTTAAGAAATGGCTTTCTTCTTGCCTTCTCCTTGTATGAGCTGAAAGTTTAGAGGGACGGCCAGGTCTTGGTAGATTTGCAGTGGTCTGATACTCCTTCCATTTCAATATTATCGCTTGCACAGTGCTCCTTGGGATGTTTAAAGCTTGGGAAATCTTTTTGTATCCAAATCCGGCTTCAAACTTCTTCACAACAGTATCTCGGACCTGCCTGGTGTGTTCCTTGTTCTTCATGATGCTCTCTGCGCTTTTGACGGACCTCTGAGACTATCAGAGTGCAGGTGCATTTATACGGAGACTTGATTACACACAGGTGGATTGTATTTATCATCATTAGTCATTTAGGTCAACATTGGATCATTCAGAGATCCTCACTGAACTTCTGGAGAGAGTTTGCTGCACTGAAAGTAAAAGGGGCTGAATAATATTGCACGCCCAATTTTTCAGTTTTTGATTTGTTAAAAAAGTTTGAAATATCCAATAAATGTCGTTCCACTTCATGATTGTGTCCCACTTGTTGTTGATTCTTCACAAAAAAATACAGTTTTATATATTTATGTTTGAAGCCTGAAATGTGGCAAAAGGTCGCAAAGTTCAAGGGGGCCGAATACTTTCGCAAGGCACTGTAAATACAGTAGCTTGGCAAATGAAATCTTTATTGCCTCCTCTAATTAGATAGTACATTTATGTTGTTTGTTCTGCAGGGCACACTATATTATAGACATATAATACTGGTTATAAAGCTATGCAGGGGGAAGCGACAGCATCTGTACTGTTATGTACACAAACATTTGTATACAATCATGTCATTCAAGCAAAAACGAATTATTGTGTGCCTTACTAAATTGACACTTGACAGTCAGTGAATTCAACAAGAGCAGTCGGAGCAAGACAATTGTCCTGTATTTAAGCTATAGTAAACTATTCATTATTAAACTGATATTACATTAGTCAAATGGTTGCAAAAAGAATGCAGATGCTCATCTGTAAAATTGTCTTTCTTCCTTTATGTTTAGTGGTCAGTGGATCATGCCCAGTGGGGCGGGAGTTCATTACTGCCTTTATGCCTAACTATTTGCTGAGCTACCATGATGATCAGAGTCTTCAACTGGCCATAACCACACAGGATTATCCAGCCATTGTTCAAATTCAGGTCAATGCAATCGGTTTCTCCACCTCAGTGAAAATAGATAAACAGAACACCAAATGGATCACCATACCTGGTAACGCTGAAATTGGGGGTCCAGGAGCTTCCACCAAAACAGTGCAGGTCACCTCCAACTCTGACATCTCAGTGGTGGCCTTCAACTACAAGTTCTCAACCGGAGACAGCAGTGTGGTCTATCCAACTGACCAGCTGGGTACTGACTATGTGGTCTTCACCCCCGATGAGGGTCCAAGCAACATGCACAAGCTTATGTCTATTGTCAATGGCAAAGAGCCCAACAAGATCACGATCATCCCTGTCTCCAACATAAATCTCAGTGGCGTGGATTCCTGGAAGCAAAGACAGGCGGTGATTGTTACTATGGACCCATACCAGGTCTATCTCTACCAAAGCTACACCACTTTCACTGGGACCAGGGTCAAAGCCAAGTTCCCTGTGGCGGTCCTGGGGGGACACGAGTGCGTTGCAGATGGAGGCCGCTGCAATCACGTCTACGAACAACTGCTACCAGTACAGAGCCTCTCCACCAATTACCTGGTTCCTTCCATGCACATGTCCAATTCAACTGACTTTGTAAACATTGTGGCCTCAGAGGACAACACTCTAGTTAAGATCTTTGAGGGAAAGCTATCCACTGCTAAAGAGCTGAAAGCGGGGCAGGCGTATGTGGTTAATGTCCAACCCAAATATCCGCTGATCATCAAAAGTGATAAGAAGGTCATGGTGATGTACTTCAGCAACAACAAGCCCTACGATCCGTTCCTCACCAACATCCTCCCAACGTCTGATCTGGCCAACGAGTGGTCGGTGGACACGCAGAGCAAATTCGAGAGCACATTGGTCATTGTCTCCGAGAGGGAAGGGATCAACACCGTTAAAGTCTGTGAGAAAAATACATGTGTGAAATCTCTCCAATGGACATTATTCAACTCAGACCCTAAGTACATGTGGGTAAATATTCCATTGGGAGAGAAGCAACAGCATTTCTCCATCAAAGGCGACTCCCTCATGGCTGTTTACGTTTATGGTGGTATGCCAAGGGACGGCTACGCTACAACAGGAGTATGTTCCAAAGGTACGCTGTTTAATTGACACATCCACTTAACTGGCCTATTGACTGCCCCTCAACACCTCCCACGTTAAATAGGACAACTATTAAACAACACAATGCAACGCAACACAAAAAAACAAAACGCAACGCAACACAACACAACAAATGCACTGCATGAAAACTAGAATTAGTCTTGAACGTTGCTTCTGTACTCCCTCAGGCACTGCCCCACCCACTCTACCACCAGACCCCTGTGAGAAAGTCAAATGCAGAGAAAAAGAAGAATGTACAAAGGGGGTTTGTGTCCACATCTCCAAAGCAACATGCAGGGCTGTGGGGGACCCCCACTACCTCACCTTTGATGGGGAGCGGTTTGACTTCCAGGGCACCTGCTCTTACGTCATGGCCACGGTTGTTAAATCTGAACCTGGTCTCATCCCGTTCACTGTTCTGACCAAGAACAACCACAGAGGGAACAAGAGGGTGTCTTTCGTGAGGAAAGTCTCAGTCACGGTCTATGGGCTGACTGTTGTGATCAGTACGCATAAAGGGAAGGTTGAGGTGAGTAACAAGAGACCAGAGGGAAATGATCAGAGTTGGGCTCGGTTCCATGGTAAATTTGGTCAATCCAGGAGATGAACTGAGTGGTTTTTCCATATGCTTATTGATCTTTTCTTAGGTGAATGGTGAGAATGTCTACCTGCCTGTGACCCTGGCCGGAGGAAACCTAACGGTGGTGTATAGTGGCAGCTATGCTGTTCTGAAGACAAACTTTGGCCTGAAGGTTATGTACGACTGGAACATGAATTTCTACATCACTGTCCCCAGCAGCTACTTCCGCACCCTGGGTGGGCTCTGTGGGAACTACAACGGGGATCACAACGACGAGTTCACTAACCCCAAAGGTAACAAGGAACCCACAGTGGTGAAGTTTGCCCAGAGCTGGAGAACTGAAGATGGCGACTTGTTCTGTCATGATGACTGCCAAGGGGAATGTCCTAGCTGCACTCCGGCTCTCCAACAGAAATACAAGGGAGAGAAGTTATGTGGTCTCTTGGCCAAAAAAGATGGCCCATTCGCAAGCTGCCACAAGGTCCTGGACCCAGGCGTGTTCATGGACAACTGTGTATTTGACGTCTGCATCAATAAAGGCATCTACCAGTTCCTCTGTGAGAACATGAAAAGCTACAATGATGCCTGCTTGGCTGAGGGGGTCAAAATTAGCCCTGAGTGGAGGATAATCACTGCATGCCGTGAGTTTCTTTCTTTCCAGACATTTCATAAAGATTTTTAGATTGCACTTTTCACTATTATTTACATATATTTTCTCATTTCACATTTGCAGCACTGGAATGTCCATCAAACAGCTACTACGAGGCGTGTGGCACAGCTTGCCCTGCCTCTTGTTCAGATCTAGATGCCGAAGCAAAGTGCAAGGAACCCTGTGTGGAGACCTGTCAATGCAACAAGGGCTTTGTCCTCAGTGGAGACAAATGCATCTCCAAGGAGAGCTGTGGCTGCTCTTATGAAGGACGATACTACCCGTCTGGAATGAAGTTCTGGGAAGATGACAAATGCACAAAGCAGTGTGAATGCAATCCAGCAACAGCCAAGGTTGAATGCAAAGCAACAGCATGCAAGAAATCAGAGGTGTGTGGCCTGCAGAGTGGTAAGAGAGATTGTTACCCAACATCTTATGCCACCTGCCAAGGTTCAGGCGACCCCCACTACCGCACGTTTGATGGCAAGAGGTTCGACTTCCAGGGAACGTGTACTTACGTTCTCTCCAAATTGGTCAGCAAAGACGACAGATCTCTGGCACCTTTTGAGGTGCTTGTAAAGAATCAGAATAGGGGGAGGAACACGGCAGTGTCTTACACAAAGACAGTCACCATCACTGTCTTCAGAAACATCATCATCATGAGTAGGGACAACCCTGGCAAAGTATTGGTAAGCTACCTTAAAATGTTATCCATTCCTAATGAATGACATAATTGCCTTCTGGGTCTATTTTGTCAATGAGCTTTTATGATTATACTACTTAATGTAAGAAGAAATATCAGGACATTATCATCCTTCATGTTCCATTCAAGTTTTGTTCTCTCTTCCCAGGTCAACAACCAGTATGTGAACTTGCCATTTGATACAGAAGACGGCCAACTGTCCATCTTCCGCAGTGGGTATTTCGGGGTGGTGAAGACCAAATTTGGCCTGACACTGAAGTTCAACTGGAACAGCCACGTCTCCCTAACCCTCCCCAGCACCTACTCAGACCTCATCGGAGGGCTCTGCGGAAACTGGAATGGCCAACGGAACGACAATCTCCTCAAACCAGACAGGAGCCCTGCTAACACCCCAACAGTATTCGGGGACAGCTGGAAAGTGGGGAACGACCCTGGCTGCTCCAGCGACTGCGGCGGCAAGAAGTGCCCCACCTGTGACCACAGCCTGATGCTTGATTACCAAACAGGGAAATATTGTGGCAGGATCACAGACAAAAACGGTCCGTTCAAGCACTGCCACGCCAAGGTGGACCCCAGAGAGTACTATGAGGACTGTGTGTTTGATATGTGTATGTACCGTGGCCATGCCTCTGCCCTCTGTAACGCCCTCAGCACCTACACCACCGCCTGCCAGGATGCCCCTGCCAAGGTGGAACAGTGGAGGTCGGACAGCTTCTGTCGTAAGTAGTGCACAGACACACATCAGATGTGTATTTCAAAACAACTACTGTAACAATTTTGATCATTACTATAAGTCATAAGTGATTTGTCTAGCTAACAGCTTCTGGTTCCAACATTAAATTCTATCATGTTTGACCTAATGTGTTGTAGCGTCTTCCTGTAAGCCCAACAGCCACTATGAGGTGTGTGCCTCAGGCTGCCCCCAGACCTGCAGCGGCCTCGATGAGCCTGAGAGCTGTGGGAACTCCCTGTGCACTGAGGGATGTGTCTGTGACGAAGGGTTCATACTGAGCGACAGCGAGTGTGTGCTGCTGGCTGAATGTGGCTGCGTTCACCAAGGCCAGTACTTCCAGATGGGCCAGGTGTTCTTCCCCAACGGCCAGTGCAAAGAGCGCTGTGTGTGTAACAAGGATGGAGACGTGGAGTGTAATGTAAAGTTTGCCTGCGGTCCCAGTGAGAAGTGCCAGGTCCAAGACGGGGTGCAGGCCTGTGTACCCATGAGCACGGGCACCTGCCATGTGAGCGGGGCCAGGAGATTCCACTCGTTCGATGGCAGCTGCTTCGGCCTACACGGGGACTGTGTGTACAAAATGTCAGAGGTTGTGGAGAAAGACGGATCGATGGCTCCATTTGTTGTATCAGTGCAGCAGTTGACCAAGATGGATGATGCAATGGTCACCAGGAGGGTTGACATACAGGCCTACAAATACAAGATATCTATGTCTCCCAGAGTTATATGGGAAATAATGGTAGTTTTCTGTCTTGATCTATTCATTTCAGTATTAAAAAGCAACACTTCATTAGAAAAACTGATGTTTTCAATCTTTTCTCCTTTCACAGGTGGATGACGTTACAGCAAATCTCCCACTGTCACTCGGAGATGGAAAGGTCAGGGCCTACCAGAACGGCATTAACATCGTCGTGGTAACAGACTTTGGCTTGATGGTGACCTACGACACCGTTGCTGGCGCCATTATACAGCTACCATCCACTTACAAAGGTGTTACCGGTGGTCTCTGTGGCAACTATAATGACAAGAAGGAGGATGACTTCCTGCTGCCCAGTGGGCTGCAGGAGCCGTCTGTGGAGAAGTTTGCAGCGGGGTGGTTGGTGGTTCAGAAAGGGGTCAAATGTCAGACAGGATGTGACGGTGGCTTGAAGTGTCCTCCCACCAGTGGACCCCCACCGGCTTGTAGCATCATGAAGTCAACCAAGGGTCCATTTGCCCAATGCCATGCTGTTGTGCCACCACAAGAGCACTTTGAGGAGTGCATGAAGGAGGGAGAGGGTGGGGATGCCCTGTGCCGCCACTTACAGACATATGTGACTTTCTGTCAGGTATCCGGTGGCCTTGTCAGCAGCTGGAGATCTGACCAGTTTTGTCGTGAGTGAATTTTGATATTTGAAGTTAATTTACCTTATCCTGGTTTATCTTAGTGTGCAATATTTTTCTGACCTAATGCTCTGCTGAAAAACATTTGAAGCTGAAGCTGATTTAAGTTTTTTGATAACATGCATCTCCTCCTATTTCCATCTGTCCTCTAGCTCTGACGTGTCCAGCTAACAGTCACTATGAGTTGTGTGCCGACACCTGTTCTTCTACCTGTTACTCTCTCAGCGAGTCTCCAAAATGCCCACTATGCCAGGAGGGCTGCCAGTGTGACGACGGCTTTGTGTTTGATGGTGGCAAGTGTGTCCTACTGGAGAACTGTGGCTGTGTGGTTGATGCACACTATTACAAGGTGATCCCTGGTTAATTGTGTATCGACAAATAAACTGCCATATCATATATTAACAAATCTATGTTATCCTAAAGTGATTATTACAAATATAGGCCTATATCTGTTCTACGCTAAATGCAAATATAAAGTGGAAATAATATAATCAATCACTATCCTTGGTAAATATATGTATTGTTTACAATCATCCTATGGTTACCACCATAGTATAAACACTCCATGATATCATTGACATATTTTGCTGATTTTCAGTCTGGCCAGTCTGTGATCCTGGGAAACTGTTCTGAGACCTGCAGCTGTGCCGCAGGAGTGTTCACCTGCAAGAACTCCCAGTGCAAAGGGGGTCAGAAATGTGGGATGAAGAATGGAGTCATGGACTGCTACAGCATAGGTAAAGAAATACATTAATAATAATAAAACCAAACATATATGGCTTTGTGTTAGTACATTTGGATGTAGAATTATGGACTTTATTGATGTTCTATTTTGATATTACGATGAGCAAGATATGTCAGCATCTCTAATGCACATTTTGTCAGACCCCTGTGAGGACACTGCGTGCCGTGAGAAAGAAAACTGTGTGGTGATGAACAATAAGGCGATATGTGTGGCCCAGTCCAAGTCCACCTGCAGGGCTGTGGGGGACCCCCACTACCTCACCTTTGATGGGGAGCGGTTTGACTTCCAGGGCACCTGCTCTTACGTCATGGCCACGGTTGTTAAATCTGAACCTGGTCTCATCCCGTTCACTGTCCTGACCAAGAACAACCACAGAGGGAACAAGAGGGTGTCTTTCGTGAGGAAAGTCTCAGTCACGGTCTATGGGCTGACTGTTGTGATCAGCACGCATAAAGGGAAGGTTGAGGTGAGTAACAAGAGACCAGAGGGAAATGATCAGAGTTGGGCTCGGTTCCATGGTAAATTTGGTCAATCCAGGAGATGAACTGAGTGGTTTTTCCATATGCTTATTGATCTTTTCTTAGGTGAATGGTGAGAATGTCTACCTGCCTGTGACCCTGGCCGGAGGAAACCTAACGGTGGTGTATAGTGGCAGCTATGCTGTTCTGAAGACAAACTTTGGCCTGAAGGTTATGTACGACTGGAACATGAACTTCTACATCACTGTCCCCAGCAGCTACTTCCGCACCCTGGGTGGGCTCTGTGGGAACTACAACGGGGATCACAACGACGAGTTCACTAACCCCAAAGGTAACAAGGAACCCACAGTGGTGAAGTTTGCCCAGAGCTGGAGAGCTGAAGATGGCGACTTGTTCTGTCATGATGACTGCCAAGGGGAATGTCCTAGCTGCACTCCGGCTCTCCAACAGAAATACAAGGGAGAGAAGTTATGTGGTCTCTTGGCCAAAAAAGATGGCCCATTCGCAAGCTGCCACAAGGTCCTGGACCCAGGCGTGTTCATGGACAACTGTGTATTTGACATCTGCATCAATAAAGGCATCTACCAGTTCCTCTGTGAGAACATGAAAAGCTACAATGATGCCTGCTTGGCTGAGGGGGTCAAAATTAGCCCTGAGTGGAGGATAATCACTGCATGCCGTGAGTTTCTTTCTTTCCAGACATTTCATAAAGCTTTTTAGATTGCACTTTTCACTATTATTTACATATATTTTCTCATTTCACATTTGCAGCACTGGAATGTCCATCAAACAGCTACTACGAGGCGTGTGGCACAGCTTGCCCTGCCTCTTGTTCAGATCTAGATGCCGAAGCAAAGTGCAAGGAACCCTGTGTGGAGACCTGTCAATGCAACAAGGGCTTTGTCCTCAGTGGAGACAAATGCATCTCCAAGGAGAGCTGTGGCTGCTCTTATGAAGGACGATACTACCCGTCTGGAATGAAGTTCTGGGAAGATGACAAATGCACACAGCAGTGTGAATGCAATCCAGCAACAGCCAAGGTTGAATGCAAAGCAACAGCATGCAAGAAATCAGAGGTGTGTGGCCTGCAGAGTGGTAAGAGAGATTGTTACCCAACATCTTATGCCACCTGCCAAGGTTCAGGCGACCCCCACTACCGCACGTTTGATGGCAAGAGGTTCGACTTCCAGGGAACGTGTACTTACGTTCTCTCCAAATTGGTCAGCAAAGACGACAGATCTCTGGCACCTTTTGAGGTGCTTGTAAAGAATCAGAATAGGGGGAGGAACACGGCAGTGTCTTACACAAAGACAGTCACCATCACTGTCTTCAGAAACATCATCATCATGAGTAGGGACAACCCTGGCAAAGTATTGGTAAGCTACCTTAAAATGTTATCCATTCCTAATGAATGACATAATTGCCTTCTGGGTCTATTTTGTCAATGAGCTTTTATGATTATACTACTTAATGTAAGAAGAAATCTCAGGACATTATCATCCTTCATGTTCCATTCAAGTTTCGTTCTCTCTTCCCAGGTCAACAACCAGTATGTGAACTTGCCATTTGATACAGAAGACGGCCAACTGTCCATCTTCCGCAGTGGGTATTTCGGGGTGGTGAAGACCAAATTTGGCCTGACACTGAAGTTCAACTGGAACAGCCACGTCTCCCTAACCCTCCCCAGCACCTACTCAGACCTCATCGGAGGGCTCTGCGGAAACTGGAATGGCCAACGGAACGACAATCTCCTCAAACCAGACAGGAGCCCTGCTAACACCCCAACAGTATTCGGGGACAGCTGGAAAGTGGGGAACGACCCTGGCTGCTCCAGCGACTGCGGTGGCAAGAAGTGCCCCACCTGTGACCACAGCCTGATGCTTGATTACCAAACAGGGAAATATTGTGGCAGGATCACAGACAAAAACGGTCCGTTCAAGCACTGCCACGCCAAGGTGGACCCCAGAGAGTACTATGAGGACTGTGTGTTTGATATGTGTATGTACCGTGGCCATGCCTCTGCCCTCTGTAACGCCCTCAGCACCTACACCACCGCCTGCCAGGATGCCCCTGCCAAGGTGGAACAGTGGAGGTCGGACAGCTTCTGTCGTAAGTAGTGCACAGACACACATCAGATGTGTATTTCAAAACAACTACTGTAACAATTTTGATCATTACTATAAGTCATAAGTGATTTGTCTAGCTAACAGCTTCTGGTTCCAACATTAAATTCTATCATGTTTGACCTAATGTGTTGTAGCGTCTTCCTGTAAGCCCAACAGCCACTATGAGGTGTGTGCCTCAGGCTGCCCCCAGACCTGCAGCGGCCTCGATGAGCCTGAGAGCTGTGGGAACTCCCTGTGCACTGAGGGATGTGTCTGTGACGAAGGGTTCATACTGAGCGACAGCGAGTGTGTGCTGCTGGCTGAATGTGGCTGCGTTCACCAAGGCCAGTACTTCCAGATGGGCCAGGTGTTCTTCCCCAACGGCCAGTGCAAAGAGCGCTGTGTGTGTAACAAGGATGGAGACGTGGAGTGTAATGTAAAGTTTGCCTGCGGTCCCAGTGAGAAGTGCCAGGTCCAAGACGGGGTGCAGGCCTGTGTACCCATGAGCACGGGCACCTGCCATGTGAGCGGGGCCAGGAGATTCCACTCGTTCGATGGCAGCTGCTTCGGCCTACACGGGGACTGTGTGTACAAAATGTCAGAGGTTGTGGAGAAAGACGGATCGATGGCTCCATTTGTTGTATCAGTGCAGCAGTTGACCAAGATGGATGATGCAATGGTCACCAGGAGGGTTGACATACAGGCCTACAAATACAAGATATCTATGTCTCCCAGAGTTATATGGGAAATAATGGTAGTTTTCTGTCTTGATCTATTAATTTCAGTATTAAAAAGCAACACTTCATTAGAAAAACTGATGTTTTCAATCTTTTCTCCTTTCACAGGTGGATGACGTTACAGCAAATCTCCCACTGTCACTCGGAGATGGAAAGGTCAGGGCCTACCAGAACGGCATTAACATCGTCGTGGTAACAGACTTTGGCTTGATGGTGACCTACGACACCGTTGCTGGCGCCATTATACAGCTACCATCCACTTACAAAGGTGTTACCGGTGGTCTCTGTGGCAACTATAATGACAAGAAGGAGGATGACTTCCTGCTGCCCAGTGGGCTGCAGGAGCCGTCTGTGGAGAAGTTTGCAGCGGGGTGGTTGGTGGTTCAGGAAGGGGTCAAATGTCAGACAGGATGTGACGGTGGCTTGAAGTGTCCTCCCACCAGTGGACCCCCACCGGCTTGTAGCATCATGAAGTCAACCAAGGGTCCATTTGCCCAATGCCATGCTGTTGTGCCACCACAAGAGCACTTTGAGGAGTGCATGAAGGAGGGAGAGGGTGGGGATGCCCTGTGCCGCCACTTACAGACATATGTGACTTTCTGTCAGGTATCCGGTGGCCTTGTCAGCAGCTGGAGATCTGACCAGTTTTGTCGTGAGTGAATTTTGATATTTGAAGTTAATTTACCTTATCCTGGTTTATCTTAGTGTGCAATATTTTTCTGACCTAATGCTCTGCTGAAAAACATTTGAAGCTGAAGCTGATTTAAGTTTTTTGATAACATGCATCTCCTCCTATTTCCATCTGTCCTCTAGCTCTGACGTGTCCAGCTAACAGTCACTATGAGTTGTGTGCCGACACCTGTTCTTCTACCTGTTACTCTCTCAGCGAGTCTCCAAAATGCCCACTATGCCAGGAGGGCTGCCAGTGTGACGACGGCTTTGTGTTTGATGGTGGCAAGTGTGTCCTACTGGAGAACTGTGGCTGTGTGGTTGATGCACACTATTACAAGGTGATCCCTGGTTAATTGTGTATCGACAAATAAACTGCCATATCATATATTAACAAATCTATGTTATCCTAAAGTGATTATTACAAATATAGGCCTATATCTGTTCTACGCTAAATGCAAATATAAAGTGGAAATAATATAATCAATCACTATCCTTGGTAAATATATGTATTGTTTACAATCAATCTATGGTTACCACCATAGTATAAACACTCCATGATATCATTGACATATTTTGCTGATTTTCAGTCTGGCCAGTCTGTGATCCTGGGAAACTGTTCTGAGACCTGCAGCTGTGCCGCAGGAGTGTTCACCTGCAAGAACTCCCAGTGCAAAGGGGGTCAGAAATGTGGGATGAAGAATGGAGTCATGGACTGCTACAGCATAGGTAAAGAAATACATTAATAATAATAAAACCAAACAGATATGGCTTTGTGTTAGTACAGTTGGATGTAGAATTATGGACTTTATTGATGTTCTATTTTGATATTACGATGAGCAAGATATGTCAGCATCTCTAATGCACATTTTGTCAGACCCCTGTGAGGACACTGCGTGCCGTGAGAAAGAAAACTGTGTGGTGATGAACAATAAGGCGATATGTGTGGCCCAGTCCAAGTCCACCTGCAGGGCTGTGGGGGACCCCCACTACCTCACCTTTGATGGGGAGCGGTTTGACTTCCAGGGCACCTGCTCTTACGTCATGGCCACGGTTGTTAAATCTGAACCTGGTCTCATCCCGTTCACTGTCCTGACCAAGAACAACCACAGAGGGAACAAGAGGGTGTCTTTCGTGAGGAAAGTCTCAGTCACGGTCTATGGGCTGACTGTTGTGATCAGCACGCATAAAGGGAAGGTTGAGGTGAGTAACAAGAGACCAGAGGGAAATGATCAGAGTTGGGCTCGGTTCCATGGTAAATTTGGTCAATCCAGGAGATGAACTGAGTGGTTTTTCCATATGCTTATTGATCTTTTCTTAGGTGAATGGTGAGAATGTCTACCTGCCTGTGACCCTGGCCGGAGGAAACCTAACGGTGGTGTATAGTGGCAGCTATGCTGTTCTGAAGACAAACTTTGGCCTGAAGGTTATGTACGACTGGAACATGAACTTCTACATCACTGTCCCCAGCAGCTACTTCCGCACCCTGGGTGGGCTCTGTGGGAACTACAACGGGGATCACAACGACGAGTTCACTAACCCCAAAGGTAACAAGGAACCCACAGTGGTGAAGTTTGCCCAGAGCTGGAGAGCTGAAGATGGCGACTTGTTCTGTCATGATGACTGCCAAGGGGAATGTCCTAGCTGCACTCCGGCTCTCCAACAGAAATACAAGGGAGAGAAGTTATGTGGTCTCTTGGCCAAAAAAGATGGCCCATTCGCAAGCTGCCACAAGGTCCTGGACCCAGGCGTGTTCATGGACAACTGTGTATTTGACATCTGCATCAATAAAGGCATCTACCAGTTCCTCTGTGAGAACATGAAAAGCTACAATGATGCCTGCTTGGCTGAGGGGGTCAAAATTAGCCCTGAGTGGAGGATAATCACTGCATGCCGTGAGTTTCTTTCTTTCCAGACATTTCATAAAGCTTTTTAGATTGCACTTTTCACTATTATTTACATATATTTTCTCATTTCACATTTGCAGCACTGGAATGTCCATCAAACAGCTACTACGAGGCGTGTGGCACAGCTTGCCCTGCCTCTTGTTCAGATCTAGATGCCGAAGCAAAGTGCAAGGAACCCTGTGTGGAGACCTGTCAATGCAACAAGGGCTTTGTCCTCAGTGGAGACAAATGCATCTCCAAGGAGAGCTGTGGCTGCTCTTATGAAGGACGATACTACCCGTCTGGAATGAAGTTCTGGGAAGATGACAAATGCACAAAGCAGTGTGAATGCAATCCAGCAACAGCCAAGGTTGAATGCAAAGCAACAGCATGCAAGAAATCAGAGGTGTGTGGCCTGCAGAGTGGTAAGAGAGATTGTTACCCAACATCTTATGCCACCTGCCAAGGTTCAGGCGACCCCCACTACCGCACGTTTGATGGCAAGAGGTTCGACTTCCAGGGAACGTGTACTTACGTTCTCTCCAAATTGGTCAGCAAAGACGACAGATCTCTGGCACCTTTTGAGGTGCTTGTAAAGAATCAGAATAGGGGGAGGAACACGGCAGTGTCTTACACAAAGACAGTCACCATCACTGTCTTCAGAAACATCATCATCATGAGTAGGGACAACCCTGGCAAAGTATTGGTAAGCTACCTTAAAATGTTATCCATTCCTAATGAATGACATAATTGCCTTCTGGGTCTATTTTGTCAATGAGCTTTTATGATTATACTACTTAATGTAAGAAGAAATCTCAGGACATTATCATCCTTCATGTTCCATTCAAGTTTCGTTCTCTCTTCCCAGGTCAACAACCAGTATGTGAACTTGCCATTTGATACAGAAGACGGCCAACTGTCCATCTTCCGCAGTGGGTATTTCGGGGTGGTGAAGACCAAATTTGGCCTGACACTGAAGTTCAACTGGAACAGCCACGTCTCCCTAACCCTCCCCAGCACCTACTCAGACCTCATCGGAGGGCTCTGCGGAAACTGGAATGGCCAACGGAACGACAATCTCCTCAAACCAGACAGGAGCCCTGCTAACACCCCAACAGTATTCGGGGACAGCTGGAAAGTGGGGAACGACCCTGGCTGCTCCAGCGACTGCGGCGGCAAGAAGTGCCCCACCTGTGACCACAGCCTGATGCTTGATTACCAAACAGGGAAATATTGTGGCAGGATCACAGACAAAAACGGTCCGTTCAAGCACTGCCACGCCAAGGTGGACCCCAGAGAGTACTATGAGGACTGTGTGTTTGATATGTGTATGTACCGTGGCCATGCCTCTGCCCTCTGTAACGCCCTCAGCACCTACACCACCGCCTGCCAGGATGCCCCTGCCAAGGTGGAACAGTGGAGGTCGGACAGCTTCTGTCGTAAGTAGTGCACAGACACACATCAGATGTGTATTTCAAAACAACTACTGTAACAATTTTGATCATTACTATAAGTCATAAGTGATTTGTCTAGCTAACAGCTTCTGGTTCCAACATTAAATTCTATCATGTTTGACCTAATGTGTTGTAGCGTCTTCCTGTAAGCCCAACAGCCACTATGAGGTGTGTGCCTCAGGCTGCCCCCAGACCTGCAGCGGCCTCGATGAGCCTGAGAGCTGTGGGAACTCCCTGTGCACTGAGGGATGTGTCTGTGACGAAGGGTTCATACTGAGCGACAGCGAGTGTGTGCTGCTGGCTGAATGTGGCTGCGTTCACCAAGGCCAGTACTTCCAGATGGGCCAGGTGTTCTTCCCCAACGGCCAGTGCAAAGAGCGCTGTGTGTGTAACAAGGATGGAGACGTGGAGTGTAATGTAAAGTTTGCCTGCGGTCCCAGTGAGAAGTGCCAGGTCCAAGACGGGGTGCAGGCCTGTGTACCCATGAGCACGGGCACCTGCCATGTGAGCGGGGCCAGGAGATTCCACTCGTTCGATGGCAGCTGCTTCGGCCTACACGGGGACTGTGTGTACAAAATGTCAGAGGTTGTGGAGAAAGACGGATCGATGGCTCCATTTGTTGTATCAGTGCAGCAGTTGACCAAGATGGATGATGCAATGGTCACCAGGAGGGTTGACATACAGGCCTACAAATACAAGATATCTATGTCTCCCAGAGTTATATGGGAAATAATGGTAGTTTTCTGTCTTGATCTATTCATTTCAGTATTAAAAAGCAACATCGGATTAGAAAAACTGATGTTTTCAATCTTTTCTCCTTTCACAGGTGGATGACGTTACAGCAAATCTCCCACTGTCACTCGGAGATGGAAAGGTCAGGGCCTACCAGAACGGCATTAACATCGTCGTGGTAACAGACTTTGGCTTGATGGTGACCTACGACACCGTTGCTGGCGCCATCATACAGCTACCATCCACTTACAAAGGTGTTACCGGTGGTCTCTGTGGCAACTATAATGACAAGAAGGAGGATGACTTCCTGCTGCCCAGTGGGCTGCAGGAGCCGTCTGTGGAGAAGTTTGCAGCGGGGTGGTTGGTGGTTCAGGAAGGGGTCAAATGTCAGACAGGATGTGACGGTGGCTTGAAGTGTCCTCCCACCAGTGGACCCCCACCGGCTTGTAGCATCATGAAGTCAACCAAGGGTCCATTTGCCCAATGCCATGCTGTTGTGCCACCACAAGAGCACTTTGAGGAGTGCATGAAGGAGGGAGAGGGTGGGGATGCCCTGTGCCGCCACTTACAGACATATGTGACTTTCTGTCAGGTATCCGGTGGCCTTGTCAGCAGCTGGAGATCTGACCAGTTTTGTCGTGAGTGAATTTTGATATTTGAAGTTAATTTACCTTATCCTGGTTTATCTTAGTGTGCAATATTTTTCTGACCTAATGCTCTGCTGAAAAACATTTGAAGCTGAAGCTGATTTAATTTTTTTGATAACATGCATCTCCTCCCATTTCCATCTGTCTTCTAGCTCTGACGTGTCCAGCTAACAGTCACTATGAGTTGTGTGCCGACACCTGTTCTTCTACCTGTTACTCTCTCAGCGAGTCTCCAAAATGCCCACTATGCCAGGAGGGCTGCCAGTGTGACGACGGCTTTGTGTTTGATGGTGGCAAGTGTGTCCTACTGGAGAACTGTGGCTGTGTGGTTGATGCACACTATTACAAGGTGATCACTGGTTAATTGTGTATCGACAAATAAACTGCCATATCATATATTAACAAATCTATGTTATCCTAAAGTGATTATTACAAATATAGGCCTATATCTGTTCTACGCTAAATGCAAATATAAAGTGGAAATAATATAATCAATCACTATCCTTGGTAAATATATGTATTGTTTACAATCATCCTATGGTTACCACCATAGTATAAACACTCAATGATATCACTGACATGTTTTGCTGGTTTTCAGTCTGGCCAGTCTGTGATCCTGAGCAACTGTTCTGAGACCTGCAGCTGTGCCGCAGGAGTGTTCACCTGCAAGAACTCCCAGTGCAAAGAGGGTCAGAAATGTGGGATGAAGAATGGAGTCATGGACTGCTACAGCATAGGTAAAGAAATACATTAATAATAATAAAACCAAACATATATGGCTTTGTGTTAGTACATTTGGATGTAGATTTATGGACTTTATTGATGTTCTATTTTGATATTACGATGAGCAAGATATGTCAGCATCTCTAATGCACATTTTGTCAGACCCCTGTGAGGACACTGAGTGCCGTGAGAAAGAAAACTGTGTGGTGATGAACAATAAGGCGATATGTGTGGCCCAGTCCAAGGCCTACTGCTGGTTGTTCGGTGACCCTCACTATAGCACGTTCGATGGCCAGCCCTTCTCCTTCATGGGTACCTGCTCCTACATTCTGGTGAATACGACGGGCAAAGATCCCTCCCTGCCTCAGTTCAGCATCCAGACTAAGAATGAGCCGCGAGTCAACTCCAAGGGCTCCTTCCTCAAATCAGCCAACATAGACCTGAGTGGTCACAGGATCACCATTCTCAGTGGCCAAAGAGGGACAGTGGAGGTGGGTGGCTTCCAGTTATACTTGATTCAGATTTTCCATGTTGAAGTTGAATGTAAGAATCCTCTATGCTCTCCATCCACTTTAAGTCCTCTTTAATTCCTCTTCTCTCTCTCTTGTCTCAGATTGATGGCATTAGGTCTGACCTCCCTGTGAGTTTGGAGTCTGACAGCATCAGAATCACAGAGTCTGGTATCCAAGGGACCATCCAGACAGATGTTGGCTTGAAGATCACGTTTGACTGGACCGCCTTCTTCATGGTGACCATCAGCAGCAGTTACTACGACAACCTCGGTGGCATTTGTGGCAACTACAATGGTAACAA
Source organism: Oncorhynchus mykiss (assembly GCF_057628025.1). Classification (NCBI taxonomy): domain Eukaryota; kingdom Metazoa; phylum Chordata; class Actinopteri; order Salmoniformes; family Salmonidae; genus Oncorhynchus; species Oncorhynchus mykiss. The sequence continues at coordinate 23,276,255 of NC_143023.1, read as the reverse complement.
AACAGACGACTTCACCACTCCCACAGGTGTGCTTTCGGCAAATACCACGGCGTGGGTGGCATCCTGGAGTGTTGCTGACGGTGATCCATTCTGCCGGCATGTCTGTAATGGCAACTGCCCCACGTGCTCAGAAACAGACCGGGCACTTTATACTGGACCAAAGTACTGTGGTTTGATGACAGACGGAAGGGGCCCATTTCACCAGTGTCATAAGAAAGTGCCAGTGAAGGAGTTTGCCTCAGACTGCCTCTATGATGTGTGTCTGAATGAGGGTCGACAGGAAGTGTTGTGTGAGACCTTGGCTAACTACGTGGCCAAATGTCAGCAGGCTGGGGTTGTAGTCTCACCGCTGTGGAGAAAGGCCTCCGACTGCCGTAAGTTCTCAGCTAAAACAAAACATCACATTTATGAACTCAGACATTCTGAAATGTGTATAATGTGTCAAATGAATTTGCAGAATGTATTAGGACTACATTTGATGTTTGTTTTTTCTCAACTCAAACAGCCCTGGCTTGCCCATACCACAGCCACTATGAGCTATGTGGCACTGCCTGCCCTGCTACCTGTGCCATTCCCAATGTCCCCGAAATCTGTTCCAAAGTCTGTGTGGAAGGCTGCCAGTGCGACATGGGTTACGTGCTCAGTGGTGAACACTGTGTCATCAAGGAGACAGGGTGTGGCTGTACACACAATGACCATTACTACCTGCCTGAAGAAACCTTTTGGGAGGGCAACACATGTCAGAGTAAGTGTGTGTGCGACGGAGCCACACAGAAGTTGGTGTGTATGCCTAGGAAGTGCAAGGCTAGTGAGCACTGTGAAGTGGTCAACGGGGTTCAGGACTGCTACCCCCTCAGCTTCAAGACCTGCTCAGCACAGGGGGACCCCCACTTCCGCACCTTTGATGGGAAGCGCTTCGACTTCCAGGGAAACTGTATCTACAAGCTGGCTGGGGTCTGCTCCAAAGATCCCGATCTGGAGAGCTTTGAGGTGACTCTGGAGAACAACAACAGGGGCAGCACCAGAGTCTCTTACGCCAAGGTGGTGACTGTCATTGTGTTGGGAAGTAGTTACACCGTCACAGGTGATTATCACGGCAAAGTTCTGGTGAGTAATAAAGGTCCTATCTATTTTGTATAATATCCTGTTTTGAAAGGGGGAAAAAACAGTCTTACGGAATAGTATCCATTCTACTCTCTATTTTTACTGGACTGTATTTAGGTGAACGATGTCCTGACATCTCTGCCATACTACTCCAACAACACTGAGGTTCAGATCTACAGAAACAGACGTTTTGCTGTTCTGGAGACTCATTTCGGTCTCAAGGTCTCCTTCGACTGGTCCAGCGAGGTGAGGGTGAAGGTCCCGAGCACCTACCACAACGCCATCTGTGGTCTCTGTGGCAACCTCAATGACGACCCTAATGACGACCTGCTTCTGCCCAGCGGGAAAAAGCCCATGAGTCCCAAGGAGTTTGGAAACAGTTACTGGGTAGCTGACGTACCGGGCTGCTCCCACGAGTGCAAAGATTGTGCCGTTGTAGACATCCCCCTTATAAAGCCCAAATATGTCAGCGCCTGTGATGTCATTGTGGATAAGAGTGGTCCCCTCAGAGACTGTATTGGTAGAGTGGACTCTGATGAGTACAAAGAAGACTGCATATATGACATGATCCTCAACAACGGCCTACTGACGGCAGCCTGTGACATCATCACCAACTATGTAGAAGAGTGTCAGGAGAAGGGAGGGAAAATTGAGGTCTGGAGGAGTAAAGACTTCTGCCGTAAGTTCTCTGCTTTTTGTATCACTAATCTTCAGGTTTATGATGAGTCGCAATTCATAAATTCTTTAAACAGGAATCTGACAGTAAATAAAGACTGCAAATTCTAAACCCTACATTTTAAATGAAATCCTGAAATTGTAAAATTGTAACTGATTCCACAGACCTTTCTTTCTCACTGTGTGTTTTCAGACCTCCCCTGTCCAGAGAACAGTGTCTACAGCCTCTCGGCCTCCGGGTGCCCGGCCACATGCTATTCCATGTCCTCCGCCCCAGGATGCACCACTCCTCCAGGGGAGGGCTGTCAATGCAAACCTGGTTTCCTGCTGAGCGATGACAAGTGTGTCCACGTGAAGAACTGTGGCTGTCACCACAAGGGTCGCTACTTTGTGTCCGGTGAGGTCTTCTATAAGGAGAACTGCCACCACCGCTGCAGCTGTAACTCCGGCGAGATGGCCTGTGAGGTGGCGCCCTGCGGTCCGAAGACCACGTGTGCGGTGGTGAAGGGGGTCAGGGGCTGTTACATTATCAGCAGCAAAGATTCAAACAACCAGTCATGGATTGAAAAACTCCTTAACAAATATGGAAAACCTGTACATATCAAGTTTGGAGGCTAGAACATTTTAATTTTCAAATAAGATCTCATGGATCTAAAATATCCTTTAAAAACTTCCCTTTCATGTCCAGGTTGTAGGCTAAAGCATTTCAACATAAAATAGTAAAATTACCTTCAAATGACCTTCTGTATGTGATAACATATTCTGAACTATATAATGCTGTGAGGGATTATGAGTACTCATGCATGGAATTGTTATTTAACTCTGTATTTGTTATAATCCAAATATAATCCCATAATTGTGATCAGATTATCTCTGTATGCATGTATCTCTGTCTATCCTTTAGTCAAGAGAATTTTCAATCCCAATGATAATAACTGACAATCAATAGCTCTGACCAATCCCCGAGATCTGTAAAACCATGGGTTTAATAATAATTAGTCAAAGGCTCAGTTTAGGCAAAAAGATAGTACAGTTTATTCAGAGAATATTCTTAAATCCATTATACAAAGACATCCACTTTATAGCTGCGCACATACTTCCACACAAACAGTAGGTATCCTACACACATACTTCCACACAAACAGTAGGTATCCTACACACATACTTCCACACAAACAGTAGGTATCCTACGCACATACTTCCACACAAACAGTAGGTGAGTTTTATCTCTATAGTTCTCACCACTGTGTATCACTGCCCAGCCAACAGTTCCATTCCCCCCGAGATTAGGGAAACCTTGAGAAGTACTCCCTATGCTCTCATAGGTTCCTCAGAAGCCTAGCCAGCTCGGCCCAAACACAGTTTAACACAGTTTTTTTCTTCTTCGGCACACACATACAAGTTCAAACCCTAAACTACGCCTTGCTCAGACAGCCTGTGTTTTTCCACTATACAGATACATTGTTTCATCTAATTCTGACTAAAACTACACACATCATCAGATTATCATTTTATGATTCTAATCAATTTCATACAGTTATAAGGTTTCAGAGTGGAATCATTTTATCATTATCTTTCAACATATACATTATTTTATTACCTTCACAACTTTCAAAAGCCTAATAATAAACATATAGCAGCAAAATGAGTCTGTGTCATCTGTTTATCCTACATTTAGTAGTAATGGTGGAATTACTACAGTTTTGGTTTAATCAGATATCTCAAAACCTCTCAATTCATTCAAACAAAACTGTTGAGTATATTAATCTTGTATATGCCATGCCATATTATATACTGCCTCTGCCCACTGGGCACAGATGTCAGTTCAACGTCTAGTTTTGAATTATTACTTGTGAGGTATTGAGTTGTCAACGTGAAATCAGCAACACGTGTCACCATGTCATTGGATTTTGGGTTAAACGTTTGGTGAAAAAAAGACAGTGACCTTATATTGATGACTTTTTTGCAAATCCAATCAGTTTTTCACATTAATTCAATGTCATAAAGTAGTTTTTGGGGGTTGAAATTACTTCGGAAACAACGTTGATTCAACCAGTGTTTGCCGAGTGGGTGTTATTGCAAAATAACACAAATCAGTTTGGTGGTTTGGTTATGGTATTGTTGTGGCTATTGGAATTTCTTTCTCTCCAAACAGCATACGTTTGACAGTCATTTCAGCTAAATAAATGTTGTATGTTGACATCAGTACTACTCCACAAACGGACACTGCTGGTCAGATAACACACAGCTGTTGGTACTACGTTCTTGCATCAAAGATTGTATTGATTATATATTTTCTGGAATACAACTCTCTTTCCTACAGGGCTAAAGCCACTATGCACTGTCAATATATTCTACAGTTATCTCTGTTAACTCTACTCTCCCTGCCAGGTACCATTTTATCTTTGTTTCAGTTAATTATACATGTTAGGGTATTCTCATCACAAGGACAATTATGTTTTCAATGGCTGTTTTCAGGCACACTGGCACAGACCTGGTCTGTCTGGTACCGTGACAGGGACAGGATTACTGTTATCTGTGCATCAAAAGGCTCGTCAGTGGTATTTGACTGTATATACAGCTACCCAGATACCCAGATAGTTAGAAGAAAGATATGGTTCACTCCGAGAGGCGATACAAAACAAGATGGCTCACAGCAAGGAGATGGAGTGTTTAACACATCTGGACTGACTAATAAATCAAGATACAGTGGAAGAACAGAGTTTTATGACCAAGACAATAACTGCACACTGAAACTCAACAATGTGACTGAAGATGACAGTGGCAGATTCTTCTTCAGATTTGAGGCAAATACAAGTAATCAGCCCCCTCAGTGATTTACAGGGTCATTGGGTGTGGACCTGAAAATATCAGGTAAATCTAGATTTTATGTACATGTCATCATACCAAACAATTAAGGTATTACCTAATGTAGGGTGGCCAGTTATTAACCCTTCAACAAGTCCTATATTTGTTATACATGTTTCTTCTTCATGTCAGTCTTATCCCTAAAATTAAATGAAAATGGCTCTGTTAAAGAGAGAGACAACGTCACCCTGGCCTGTACCTCCTCCACCTGTAAACCTCCCCAAACGGAGTTCCTCTGGTTTAAAACAGGGATGAAAACTGCCGAGGGCCCAAGAAGGTGACAGTTTTTTTTTTTGCACTGAAACATGCAAAACCTCCCTGCTAGGGGGAAATGCATGTTTTAACTAATTAAACAAGCAAAACCTCCCTGCTAGGGGGAAATGCAGGTTTTAACTAATTAAACATGCAAAACCTCCCTGCTAGGGGGAAATGCAGGTTTTAACTAATTAAACAAGCAAAACCTCCCTGCTAGGGGGAAATGCAGGTTTTAACTAATTAAACAAGCAAAACCTCCCTGCTAGGGGGAAATGCAGGTTTTAACTAATTAAACATGCAAAACCTCCCTGCTAGGGGGAAATGCATGTTTTAACTAATTAAACAAGCAAAACCTCCCTGCTAGGGGGAAATGCATGTTTTAACTAATTAAACAAGCAAAACCTCCCTGCTAGGGGGAAATGCAGGTTTTAACTAATTAAACATGCAAAACCTCCCTGCTAGGGGGAAATGCATGTTTTAACTAATTAAACAAGCAAAACCTCCCTGCTAGGGGGAAATGCATGTTTTAACTAATTAAACATGCAAAACCTCCCTGCTAGGGGGAAATGCAGGTTTTAACTAATTAAACAAGCAAAACCTCCCTGCTAGGGGGAAATGCATGTTTTAACTAATTAAACAAGCAAAACCTCCCTGCTAGGGGGAAATGCATGTTTTAACTAATTAAACAAGCAAAACCTCCCTGCTAGGGGGAAATGCATGTTTTAACTAATTAAACAAGCAAAACCTCCCTGCTAGGGGGAAATGCATGTTTTAACTAATTAAACAAGCAAAACCTCCCTGCTAGGGGGAAATGCATGTTTTAACTAATTAAACAAGCAAAACCTCCCTGCTAGGGGGAAATGCATGTTTTAACTAATTAAACAAGCAAAACCTCCCTGCTAGGGGGAAATGCAGGTTTTAACTAATTAAACAAGCAAAACCTCCCTGCTAGGGGGAAATGCATGTTTTAACTAATTAAACAAGCAAAACCTCCCTGCTAGGGGGAAATGCATGTTTTAACTAATTAAACAAGCAAAACCTCCCTGCTAGGGGGAAATGCATGTTTTAACTAATTAAACAAGCAAAACCTCCCTGCTAGGGGGAAATGCAGGTTTTAACTAATTAAACAAGCAAAACCTCCCTGCTAGGGGGAAATGCATGTTTTAACTAATTAAACAAGCAAAACCTCCCTGCTAGGGGGAAATGCATGTTTTAACTAATTAAACAAGCAAAACCTCCCTGCTAGGGGGAAATGCATGTTTTAACTAATTAAACAAGCAAAACCTCCCTGCTAGGGGGAAATGCATGTTTTAACTAATTAAACATGCAAAACCTCCCTGCTAGGGGGAAATGCAGGTTTTAACTAATTAAACAAGCAAAACCTCCCTGCTAGGGGGAAATGCATGTTTTAACTAATTAAACAAGCAAAACCTCCCTGCTAGGGGGAAATGCAGGTTTTAACTAATTAAACATGCAAAACCTCCCTGCTAGGGGGAAATGCATGTTTTAACTAATTAAACAAGCAAAACCTCCCTGCTAGGGGGAAATGCATGTTTTAACTAATTAAACAAGCAAAACCTCCCTGCTAGGGGGAAATGCATGTTTTAACTAATTAAACAAGCAAAACCTCCCTGCTAGGGGGAAATGCAGGTTTTAACTAATTAAACATGCAAAACCTCCCTGCTAGGGGGAAATGCATGTTTTAACTAATTAAACATGCAAAATCTCCCTGCTAGGGGGAAATGCATGTTTTAACTAATTAAACAAGCAAAACCTCCCTGCTAGGGGGAAATGCATGTTTTAACTAATTAAACAAGCAAAACCTCCCTGCTAGGGGGAAATGCAGGTTTTAACTAATTAAACAACAAAGAATATGATCTGCATGACCAGTTTCTGTGTCACGAGTCCGACCGAGGGTGTTTCCCTTTCCCGGGCAGGTGGCGCTCGGCGGTCGTCGTCACCGGCCTATTAGCTGCCACTGATTGTTTTTCCTTCCCCTCCTTGTATGTTGAGTGGTAGCACCTGTGAATGTGTAATTAGTTTGTCTTTATTAGACAGCCGGCCCGCCTGGTTGTTGTGCGGGATTATTTCATTGTAAACCTTCGGCTCTGTGGTATAGGCACGTTGTGTCCCATTTGTACATTTTGATTCCCTGTGTTTTGGGAACGTAACGTTTTTGTGAGCACCCTGTGGTGCATTGGTGCGATTAAAGGACGCGCAGCATTGAACTCTCTGTCTCCTGCATTTGACTCCACACCCACGACACCCGGAGCATTACATTCTGTGTGTAAAATAAAAAGTGAATAATGTGAACCTAACTCACAGCTAAAAAATGTAAAGAAAGCAATCCAATCTTATTTGTTGCCTAGGCTTTACTGCAAATGACACTCAAGTCTTGAGAAAAAAAACAATACACTAATATTGCAGTTAACCCTGATAGCCTTTATATAACCACACACATAAATATTGCACTTGGGAAATGCTGCATTCTGTTATGTAAACGATTGACTGAGCCTTGGATACAGCCAGTATTGCTCCAAATGTGCATCACTCGTTTGCTCACACCCAGTAGTGATGCAACCCCCCCAAAAATGTTCTCATCGAATCTACACAAATCGCATAGGTCACCAATTTTGGATTCAAAACGGCAAATTTCGCCAAAAGGTGACTAGTTTGCAACCCTGGTTTGAAGATGGCCACCCACTCCCTGGTGGGCAGTATCGCCTAGGTCCACTTTCCTCTAATGACACTGGGTGCAACTCCTGTGGTCTGGGACAAGGCATGTCTACACCAATACTGCTGGATGTGAGATGTAAGTCAGCAAGATTTTTTCAGTAGTCAGCTATCTTCAAGTTGTTGTTTTCTCTTCTCAGTGGCCAATGTAAATTTCAGTTGGCCTGGTTGATTCATTGTCTGTATTAATGTATAAATGCAGTACTACTAACATACAATCAAATTAATACACACAGACCAATGTTGTTTTCTGTACGTCTGCTACCAGATGCTCCAACGGACGTTTCTGTTAAGGTCAGCCCGAGCCACGAGGTAGTGAAAGGCAGTCGTCTGACTCTGACCTGCTGCAATAACGCCAACCCTGCAGCAGAGACCTACACCTGGTTTCAGAGGACAGGAACGCTAACTTCACTAAGATTAGGGATGGGGAAAGAACACACCTTCCACAAAATAGATTCTGATGACAGTGGACTGTACTTCTGTATGGCCCAGAATGCCGTTTGATCACAGAACTTTACAGAACTGGAGTTGAAAGTTAAAGGTACTGCAACGCTTCTGCACTTCTTGTATGCCACGCTGTTGTGATGTCTGCCCTGTGTATCTCAACAAAACAATGGCAGACAGGGATATGAAGTTACAGTATATGATGTTGCATGTCATCTGTGGAATATTTAGGAGTAAATATTTTATATTCAAACCAATGGTCTGATCAGTTTTAATTGTGTATTTTCTCTTGTGTTCCAGAATCAGCCCATTTAATGGTGGTCCTGGCAGCATTGGAGGCTCTCTTCCTTGTCACAGCAGTGATTGTGGTGCCCCACATTTACATAAAAAGGTGAGTGGTTTGAAAATGTCTTATAAAGTACTAAACATATATCATAGTGCACCGAAGGGTCCTCTCTCCCCTATCTCTTCTTTAGAAATGTACAGAATTATATTCGCCCCATTCCCCTCCCTCTTCAGCTGTGTACACAAATGAAAATACACTGTCTACAGGCTTGATGTCGTAATCATGTCACAACTGAGACTTTCACAACTTCTTTATGTCCAATGTTCTTTCGAAAAGATTTACCATACTGGCATCGACAACCACCAACTGTTGGTTTGGTTGGCCCACAGTGGAAAGTTACTGAAAAGCATGACAGGCTATTTAGTTGGCCTTTATGGCTGAATTCTCACTTTGTTGTATCATCCACAGATGGAAGTTGAATACGGCCGAGAAGAAGCTTCCAACCAAACCAGTCCCCCAGGTAGGTGATCAGAGGAAAGTAAAGTACGAACAGTGGCCTTACTGTGGTTGTCATTGCGAAACAAACCTTACACATGGAATTTATTGTTCTGTTTTTCTTAAATAAAAAACAGCTTGTGTGAAAGTTGAATGGTAAATGTGGAAATCAATCCCATTGAACTTTGAGTTCATTCAAAATATGCCAATGAGTAGAAAGAGAGTCATTCTATGCCTGGGGCCAGTGCTCAGTATTTTGACTGTATTCTGACTGTTAGTTACAGAAAGCAACCTTGTCTAGACCAGAGGACATCTATGAAAACATGAAATGGTCAGCCAAGCCGATCACTGATCCTGATGACATGAACTACGCAGAGCTCAATTTCAGGCCTGCTCCTTCACCCAGGTAAATAAACACAGAGTGAGTGAGACACGCAAAGTAAATTGCACAAGGAAAATAATGTGTATCAAAACAGTTGCATAATAACTTGCAAAAAACATGTCCCCAACAATGCAACAACAGGCTTACATTACGCAGTATCTGTAATATAGTAATAACTACTAGGTAAATACAAATATAGATCTGCACTAAAACCTGTTCCCTTTAAAAGGATGCAGCGGAATAACAAGGCAGACGATGACGATGCAGTTATCTACAGACAACTGCAAACACACTGAGGTGGTCAGAGAACTTTGATATCTAGACCTCAAGGCCTACAATATGGTAAACTCAAGAAAAGTGAATGAAAAATAGTATGTTTAAGTCACGTTTTTTAAATAGCAAAATTCAAGCTGTTATACTGTATGTGTATGTACAAACAATGTACAGTGTACAATGTACGAAATAAACAGTAAAAAAGTGGATAATTATACAAATACAAACATAAAATGATTACATGAGCACACAGGGTATTCCATTTAACAACAGATTATTAAAAAATAAGCATATCATATTGCTCTGTAATATATAAGAGCTCTGTATATTTCTCATGATTACAACACTTGAAGAGATGTAATTTTGACACGTCATTATTTCTTAATGTGATTATGCTGTATATTCAATGTGGAAACATGTTAATATGTTAGGATAAACTGTCCTTATCAAATAATGGTATGTCATTGTCACGGCTCTCGTCGTAATGAGGATCGGACCAAAGCGCAGCGTGGTAAGTGTTCATGATATTATTTGATCACAAAACACTCGAACAAAATAAACAATAGAGAAAACAGAAACAGTTCTGTAAGGTGCATAAACTATACAGAAAACAACTACCCACAAAACACAGGTGGGAAAAAGGCTGCCTAAGTATGATTCCCAATCAGAGACAACGATAGACAGCTGTCCCTGATTGAGAACCATACCCGGCCAAAACATAGAAATAAAGAAACTAGAATGCCCACCCTAGACACCCTGGCCTAACCAACATAGAGAATAAAAGCCTCTCTATGGCCAGGGCGTGACAGTCATTTATAGATTTTTTTGCAGATTAAAGTGAATATAGACTTCAATAAATAATGAGTTATGATTCAATTAACTTCTTTGGGAAAGGGGGCAGCATTTTCACTTTTGGATGAATAGCGTGCCCAGAGTGAACTGCCTCCTACTCAGTCCCAGATGCTAATATATGCATATTATTATTAGCATTGGATAGAAGTTTCTAAAACTGTTTGAATGATGTCTGTGAGTATAACAGAACTCATATGGCAGGCAAAAACCTGAGAAAAAATCCAAACAGGAAGTGGGAAATCTGATATTGGTTATGTTGCACTTCCTAAGGCTTCCACTAGATGTCAACCGTCTTTAGAAAGTTGTTTCAGGCTTCTCATGTGATGTGGGACCGGATGGGAGCTCTTTGAGTCAGTGGTCTGCCTACAGCCTCGTTCTCAGTCACGCGCTTTCACTTGAGAGGTAGCTGTCGTTTCATTGCTTTTCAACAGACAATGGAATTCTCCGGTTGGAACATTATTGAACTTTTATGATAAAACATCCTAAAGATTGATTCTATACTTAGTTTTTTTTGTGTGAATTTTACCCCGTTTTCTCCCCAATTTCATGGTATCCAATTGTTTTTTAGTAGCTACTATCTTGTCTCATCGCTACAACTCCCGTACGGGCTCTGGAGAGACGAAGGTTGAATGTCATGCGTCCGCCGATACACAACCCAACCAAGCAGCACTGCTTCTTAACACAGCGCGCATCCAACCCGGAAGCCAGCCGCACCAATGTGTTGGAGAAAACACTGTGCACCAGGCAACCTTGGTTAGCGCGCACTGGGCCCGGCCCGCCACAGGAGTCGCTGGTGCGCGATGAGACAAGGACATCCCTACCGACCAAGCCCTCCCTAACCCGGAAGACGCCAGGCCAATTGTGCGTCGCCCCATAGACCTCCCAGTCGCGGCCGTTTACGACAGAGCCTGGGCGCGAACCCAGAGTCTCTGATGGCACAGCTGGCGCTGCAGTACAGCGCCCTTAACCACTGCGCGACCCGGGAGGCCCAGAATTAATTGTATTTTTAACTTTTATTCCTGAGGGGGACTGTGGGAGGGGTCTCGAATGGTTGAGGCACAGCTATTGGGGAACTGTGGGGGGGATCTTGGAGGTTTCGGGTTCACGTTTTTGGCCTGGTGGTAGATCGGTCAACATGCCCTTGAGCAGGGCATTGACCCTGGATGCTTCTATGTGTCTTTCTGGATGGGAATCAGTTCAATGACTGGTATGATGTAGTTGTTGAGCAGCTTCACTGCAAATACATTGTATGTTTTGAATGTTCAATACATTTTAAAAAATTCAATTAAAAAAGTTTCTAATCAATAACCTATACCCGTGTGTGTGTGTATCCCGTGTTATCATTTAGTTTGTTAGTAAATATATAATCACATCAATGTGTGGTATGGAATGATCAGTAAGACTCGGGTTTGTGCAAATCGAAGAAGTATGCAACGTTCAGAATGAGACTGATGTGAGGTAATGATTAATGGGTGACTCTTATCGATATATAACATATCTTTAGAGTTTAATTAGGGAGATGGTAACTCTATAAACAACTTATTCCGTCCGTGGTGCCCCAAATTCCTAATGACTTAATTGTTACATGATTAATTTAATCGGGTGACAATTAAACATAGTTAGCTGATTTGATAAATAACAGTCTGCACATTAATGAAAGTCATGTCACGACAATATATATAGTACCATTCAAAATCTGTACACACCTACTCATTCCAGGGTTTTTCTTTATTTTTACTATTTTCTACATTGTAGAATAATAGTGAAGACATCAAAACGATTAAATAACACATATGGAATCATGTAGTAACCAAAGTAGCCACCCTTTGCCTCGGTGACAGCTTTGCACACTCTTTGTATTCTCTCAACCACCTTCATGAGGTAGTCACCTGGAATGCATGCAATTAACAGGTGTGCCTTGTTCAAAGTTATTTTGTGGAATTTCGTTCCTTCTTAATGAATTTGAGCCAGTCATTTGTGTTGTGACAAGGTAGGTGTGGTATACAGAATATAGCCCTATTTGGTAAAATACCAAGTCCATATTATAGCAAGAACAGCTCAAATAAGCAAAGAGAAATGACAGTCCATCATTACCTTAAGACATGAAGGTCAGTCAAGCTGGAAAATGTCAATAACTTTTAAAGTTTCTTCAAGTGCAGTCACAAAAACTATCAAGCGCTATGATGAAACTGGCACTCATGAGGACCGCCACAGGAAAGGAAGACCCAGAGTTACCTCTACTGCAGAGGATAAGTTCATTATGGCTACGAGCCTAATGAGACTCTGCAGAGATACGCCATCCCATCTGCTTTGCGCTTAGTGGGACTATCATTTGTTTTTCATCAGGACAATGGTTCAAAACACACCTCCAGGCTGTGTAAGGTCTATTTGACCAAGAATGAGAGTGATGGAGTGTTGCATCAGATGACCTGGCCTCCACAGTCACCCGACCTCAACCCAATTGAGATGGTTTGGGATGAGTTGGACCGCAGGAACTCCTTCAAGTGTGGGAACTCCTTCAAGACTGTTGGAAAAGCATTCCAGGTGACTACCTCATGAAACTGGTTGAGAGAATGCCAAGAGTGTGTGAAGCTGTCATCAAGGCAAAGGGTGGCTACTTTGAAGAATCTAACATTTCAAATGTATTTTGATTTGTTTAGCACTTTTTTGGTTACTACATGATTTCATATTCGTTATTTAATATTTTTGGATGTCTTCACTATTATTCTACAATGTAGAAAATAATAAAAATAAAGAAAAACCCTTGAATGATCAGCTGTTTCCAAACGTTTAACTAGTTCTGTATATATACAATATTCAATTGGCATTTCTTTAAAAGCACAGAACAATTTGGACATTTTTGAACTGTAACAACAGTTTTAAATCAAACTCCTCCTTAAGGCCAAGAGGAGACTGTGGGTTGAGCCTGTGTATCCAGAAAGATTCCCTTTGAAAAAGTTTCCTCTCAGTGTTCCCTCCCCTTTGTGACATCTTGACCATTTCTATTCCAAGGTATCTTAGATAATTAATAGGATGTTGTTGCAGGAATTTAATTCCTCTGTTCTAATACCCAATTAAAATGAAACACTGTCAATTCATAAGAATTTGTAAGACCCTTATTTTCTAGAAATGGACAGAGCCCGGTCTTAAAGTCAAATAGCAGCCTTTATTCACGAGAGTCCTGAATACGATACAGTTTACCACAGGTTATAAACTGAAAATGACGTCATTAGTTTCAGCACCAACCCGTGCCATCTCCGTGCCAGTACAAAGGCTGTATCTCAAGCCTTCCCACATCCGTCTCACTACCAATTTAATATAATTTACGAGCCAAGGTCTTCTCGTGTAGATAAGCATTGTAGCCAGTCTGAAGATATCATTCATTCATTCCTACCAAGGAACAGACAGTCATTGTTCTAACTCTTGACCACATTCACACACATTAAATTCAGTACTGGGATCAAGAAAGAAAACTCATACATATACAGCAACATAATAGTATTCTGATTAGTACATATACAGTAACATAATAGTATTCTGATTAGTCAGTCCTGATTTAAATGTATACATAATTAGTCACCATTGACAAAAATTCCCTTAACAGATGTCCAACTTGTACAAAATGAACAGAGACCGTGTTTTTTTTGTCTCACCTGTCCATATATTTATGCGGTGCTCACTGATCCGGATCTCAAGGCTTCTATAGGTTTTCCCTATGTAAGACAAACCGCAGGGACATTTCAACATTTAAAAAACGTTGGTGGACATGCAGGTAATCAGGCCTTTGATCCTAAATCTTTGTCCTGTGCAGGGGTGGGTAAATTAGTCATTTGAATGTTGATATTGTGAACCTGTGCTATATATTTGTTGTGTTCAGTAATATGGTGTCGTAGCTCAGTTGAGTACTGAATACTGTTGCTTTAAGAATGTATCAGTCAGGTTGTGCGTAAACCGAGGTGTGAGGGTTGGATGAGTGATTTTCTTTACGAGTTGTTAACATGTTGATCTGAAGTAAAAAGTTCAGTTTAATTGCACAACAAGCCTCCTTGCATTTGTAACATTTGGCGACGAGGATGGCCGAGTTTAGCTTACCTCCACCATCTCAATTTCTTCCAGTCCCTGGAGAGCTGCATGTTCCATGGAATCGCTGGTTTCAATCCTTTCAGTTGTATATGGTAGCTATCAATCTGCATGGAGCTGCTGATGCACGAAAACTGGAGATTCTGCACCACTGTCTCAGCGCTGAGGCACAACGTGTCTTCTCCACTCTACAGCCAGTGGATAACAAGTTTACATCAGCGGTCCAAGCTCTCGAGGAACAATATGATTCATGATGTCAGATTCAACTGGTGCACATGTGCATCACTTGCCTACACCTGCGCCTATGGAGTACTCACAACTGTTTGAGGGGCTAGGTCACCTCAGAGGTTTCGTCCATCGGTCTACAGTCAACAAAGATGTCAAGCCAGTAATCCAGCCATTGCGAAGGGTTCCTCTGACCCTTTGGGAGCCCATTGACAAGGGACTTGAAAACCTCCTGGAGAATGACATCATCTAGCCCATTGACGCCTCGCCATGGGTCTCAAACCTGGTCGTTGCACCCAAGAAAAATGGCAATCTTCGGATCTGCATGGATCCATGTTATTCAGCAAACTTGACCTGAGGCAAGGAAACCTTCAGGTTCCCCTGGCACATGAGTTGAGATCTCACTGCATTTATAACGGAGTCTCCCGCCTGTCCGGCGCCGCTGCCGGAGTCTCCCGCCTGTCCGGCGCCGCTGCCGGAGTCTCCCGCCTGTCCGGCGCCTCTGCCGGAGTCTCCCGCCTGTCCGGCGCCTCTGCCGGAGTCTTCCGCCTGTCCGGCGCCTCTGCCGGAGTCTCCCGCCTGTCCGGCGCCTCTGCCGGAGTCTCCCGCCTGTCCGGCGCCTCTCCCGCCTGTCCGGCGCCTCTGCCGGAGTCTCCCGCCTGTCCGGCGCCTCTGCCGGAGTCTCCCGCCTGTCCGGCGCCGCTGCCGGAGCCTCCCGCCTGTCCGGCGCCGCTGCCGGAGCCTCCCGCCTGTCCGACGCCGCTGCCGGAGCCTCCCGCCTGTCCGGCGCCGCTGCCGGAGCCTCCCGCCTGTCCAGCGCCGCTGCCGGAGCCTCCCGCCTGTCCGGCGTCGCTGCCGGAGCCCCTCTGCCCCGAGCAGCTGCCCCCTGTCCCGAGCAGCTGCCCCTCTGTCCCGAGCAGCTGCCCCTCTGTCCCGAGCAGCTGTCCCTCTGTCCCGAGCAGCTGCCCCACCTCTGTCCCGAGCTGCCCCTCTGTCCCGAGCTGCCCCTCTGTCCCAAACAGCCCCTCTGTCCAGTGGGGTCATTGAGAAGGGTGGCCATGGTGAGAAAGCCACGGAGGCGGACAATAAGGCGGACTAAGACAATGGTGAAGTGGGGTCCGCGTCCCGCGCCAGAGCCGCCACCGCGGACAGACGCCCACCCAGACCCTACCCTATAGGTCAAGGTTTTGCGGCCGGAGTCCGCACCTTTGGGGGGGGGGGGGGGGTACTGTCACGTTCTGACCTTTATTTCCGTTGTTTTGTATTTATTTAGTATGGTCAGGGCGTGAGTTGGGTGGGCAGTCTATGTTTGTTTTTCTATGTTTTGGGGCATTTCTATGTTTTCGGCCTAGTATGGTTCTCAATCAGAGGCAGGTGTCATTAGTTGTCTCTGATTGAGAATCATACTTAGGTAGCCTGGGTTGCACTGTTTGTTTGTGGGTGATTGTCTATGTTGATGGCTTGTTTCCGCACAGTCCATATGATTAGCTTCACGGTTGTTATTTTGTTTACTGGTTTTGTATAGTTTTCAGTGTTCACTACTTTCTTTATTAAAGATTGACCATGGACACCACGCCGCGTATTGGTCCTCAGATCCTTTTCGCCTCTCCTCTTCAGATGAAGAGGAGAACGACCGTGACACTCCTCCATCCCAACCTTAAGTATATTTGTTTTCTAGATCCGTACATTGACCCACCAGGAAAAGGTTACTAATAGGATTTTTTTATTTTATGGGAGGAATTTGCATTGTAAAGAATGACATACAACCCTAGTGATAGCAGTTCAAAAAGGTGCCCTCTGACACATCACACTCAGAGCTAGAATGTGAAACCATACATGCATATTAATCATTTGCCCTTTACTTACATTGATTACAGGGATGAGGCCTGCCTGTGCCCATCATGTTAAAGTGTCAAAGAAACTAAGCAGGACGAGTGTTTTGTTTGTAAGCTGCAGTGCCACATTGGTTATAAGCATGTTGGCAGCTCTGTAATGCATGTCACATACTCACCTCCCCCTTAAACTATACAAACGCGCCCATGATGTGTATTTAAGATAAATAAATCCTCACCTCACCCCTCTCGTCACACCCCCAAAATCCTCATAAGGGTCCAGGGTTCTTGTTCAGAACTCTGTCACCCTATTCTCGATTGAGCTGACAGTAAATAAATATTGTTTTCTTTGTTAACTGGGATGTGGCTCTCATATCCTTTTTCAATAACAATGTTTCTGTAATGGTATCCATGTTTTATTTGTGTAAGCTCTCCTCGCCTGTCTCCTATTGACATTCACTCAAGCCATGTTCTGTTGACATACACTTAAAACATCCATATGTAAGTAACGAGCACTTCTTCCAATCCATGTTTAAATATTGCCTTAAAACAATAAATTAAAAACGTATGATATTTTGAATAATTTGAAAGTACATTGTTATTTTTTATGGTCCCAATTTGTATTTCATTTTTATTTTACCTTTATTTAACCAGCCAAGTCAATTAAGAACAAATTACTATTTATATCACTACACAGTGATGCTAAAAACTATATAATAATTACATGGTTTTACATGCCTTATAAGAGGTATAATAGTTGATAGTACTATGTAACAACTACCCACACTAGTTACAGTACATTATGCTGCTATATTACCGTTATGCTTGGCAATACTATTTACCAGGTCTCTCTTACAAAATCTAATTGTGACAAACCTGGTTAAAAAAATCAATTAAAATGTTTTTATTTTATATACAGTGCCTTGCGAAAGTATTCGGCCCCCTTGAACTTCGCGACCTTTTGCCACATTTCAGGCTTCAAACATAAAGATATAAAACTGTATTTTTTTGTGAAGAATCGACAACAAGTGGGACACAATCATGAAGTGGAACGACATTTATTGGATATTTCAAACTTTTTTAACAAATCAAAAAACCCTAACCCCCTTAAGTTAATACTTTGTAGCGCCACCTTTTGCTGCGATTACAGCTGTAAGTCGCTTGGGGTATGCCTCTATCAGTTTTGCACATCGAGAGACTGACATTTTTTCCCATTCCTCCTTGCAAAACAGCTCGAGCTCAGTGAGGTTGGATGGAGAGCATTTGTGAACAGCAGTTTTCAGTTCTTTCCACAGATTCTCGATTGGATTCAGGTCTGGACTTTGACTTGGCCATTCTAACACCTGGATATGTTTATTTTTGAACCATTCCATTGTAGATTTTGCTTTATGTTTTGGATCATTGTCTTGTTGGAAGACAAATCTCCGGCCCAGTCTCAGGTCTTTTGCAGACTCCATCAGGTTTTCTTCCAGAATGGTCCTGTATTTGGCTCCATCCATCTTCCCATCAATTTTAACCATCTTCCCTGTCCCTGCTGAAGAAAATCAGGCCCAAACCATGATGCTGCCACCACCATGTTTGACAGTGGGGATGGTGTGTTCAGTGTGATGAGCTGTGTTGCTTTTACGCCAAACATAACGTTTTGCATTGTTGCCAAAAAGTTCAATTTTGGTTTCATCTGACCAGAGCACCTTCTTCCACATGTTTGGTGTGTCTCCCAGGTGGCTTGTGGCAAACTTTAAACAACACTTTTTATGGATATCTTTAAGAAATGGCTTTCTTCTTGCCACTCTTCCATAAAGGCCAGATTTGTGCAATATACGACTGATTGTTGTCCTATGGACAGAGCCTCCCACCTCAGCTGTAGATCTCTGCAGTTCATCCAGAGTGATCATGGGCCTCTTGGCTGCATCTCTGATCAGTCTTCTCCTTGTATGAGCTGAAAGTTTAGAGGGACGGCCAGGTCTTGGTAGATTTGCAGTGGTCTGATACTCCTTCCATTTCAATATTATCACTTGCACAGTGCTCCTTCGGATGTTTAAAGCTTGGGAAATCTTTTTGGATCCAAATCCGGCTTTAAACTTCTTCACAACAGTATCTCGGACCTGTCTGGTGTGCTCCTTGTTCTTCATGATGCTCTCTGCGCTTTTAACGGACCTCTGAGACTATCCCAGTGCAGCTGCATTTATACGGAGACTTGATTACACACAGGTGGATTGTATTTATCATCATTAGTCATTTAGGTCAACATTGGATCATTCAGAGATCCTCACTGAACTTCTGGAGAGAGTTTGCTGCACTGAAAGTAAAGGGGCTGAATAATTTTGCACGCCCAATTTTTCAGTTTTTGATTTGTTAAAAAAGTTTGAAATATCCAATAAATGTCGTTCCACTTCATGATTGTACACCACTTGTTGTTGATTCTTCACAAAAAAATACAGTTTTATATCTTTATGTTTGAAGCCTGAAATGTGGCAAAAGGTCGCAAAGTTCAAGGGGGCCGAATACGGGACGTTCTGACCTTTTACTTCCTTTGTTTTGTCTTTATTTAGTATGGTCAGGACGTGAGTTGGGGTGGGCAGTCTATGTTTGTTTTTTTATGTTTGGTTTCTGTTTCGGCCTGGTATGGTTCTCAATCAGAGGCAGGTGTCGTTAGTTGTCTCTGATTGAGAATCATACTTAGGTAGCCTGGGTTTCACTGTTGGTTTGTGGGTGTTTGTTTCCTTGTCAGTGTTTGTCGCCACACGGTACTGTTTCGGTTTCGTTTCTTCATGTTTCTTTTGTTATTTTTGTATTCAGTGTTCAGTGCTTTCTTTGATTAAAGTTATGGACACTTACCACGCTGCATCTTGGTACGATCCTTACTCATCTTCAGACGAAGAGGAGATCTGCCGTTACACCATGTTTCATGTTTTCCATATCATTTGTTAACTGTGCATTTTGGTTTCCAGCCTTGGGTCCAACCTTCGTGATTGTGTGGCTGTCAGTCTATTCATAGGTAGGAATCATAGGTTACCTATCAATATTCCATGTCATGTAATCACTACCAGAATTGAACAAGTTGATCATTTATTATTATCTAACATTATGGGGAAACAAAAACAGTACTGTAGATTGGCAAATGAAATCTTTCTAGCATCCACTAATTAGATAGTACATTAATGTTGTTTGTTCTGCAGGGAACACTATATTATAGACATGTAATACTGGTTATAAAGCTATGCAAGGGGAAGCGACAGCATGTGTATTGTTATGTGCACAAACATTTGTATACAATCATGTCATTCAAGCAAAAACTAATTATTTTGTGCCTTACTAAATTGACACTTGACAGTCAGTGAATTCAACAAGAGCAGTCGGAGCAAGACAATTGTCCTGTATTTAAGCTATAGTAAACTATTCATTATTAAACTGATATTACATTAGTCAAATGGTTGCAAAAAGAAATCAGGTGCTCATCTGTAAAATTGTCTTTCTTCCTTTATGTTTAGTGGTCAGTGGATCATGCCCAGTGGGGCGGGAGTTCATTACTGCCTTTATGCCTAACTATTTGCTGAGCTACCATGATGATCAGAGTCTTCAACTGGCCATAACCACACAGGATTATCCAGCCATTGTTCAAATTCAGGTCAATGCAATCGGCTTCTCTACCTCAGTGAAAATAGATAAACAGAACACCAAATGGATCGCCAAACCTGGTAACGCTGAAATTGGGGGTCCAGGAGCTTCCACCAAAACAGTGCAGGTCACCTCCAACTCTGACATCTCAGTGGGGGCCTTCAACTACAAGTTCTCAACCGGAGACAGCAGTGTGGTCTTCCAAACTGACCAGCTGGGTACTGACTATGTGGCCTTCACCCCTCTCTGAGAACATGAAAAGCCACAATGATGCCTGCTTGGCACGAGGGGGTCAAAATTAGCCCTGAGTGGAGGACAATCATTGGATGCTACGAGTTTTTTTCTTTCCAGACATTTCATAAAGATTTTTATATTGTGCTTTTCGGTATTATTTACATATATTTTCTCATTTCACATTTGCAGCACTGGAATGTCCATCAAACAGCTACTACGAGGCGTGTGGCACAGCTTGCCCTGCCTCTTGTTCAGATCTAGATGCCGAAGCAAAGTGCAAGGAACCCTGTGTGGAGACCTGTCAATGCAACAAGGGCTTTGTCCTCAGTGGAGACAAATGCATCTCCAAGGAGAGCTGTGGCTGCTCTTATGAAGGACGATACTACCCGTCTGGAATGAAGTTCTGGGAAGATGACAAATGCACAAAGCAGTGTGAATGCAATCCAGCAACAGCCAAGGTTGAATGCAAAGCAACAGCATGCAAGAAATCAGAGGTGTGTGGCCTGCAGAGTGGTAAGAGAGATTGTTACCCAACATCTTATGCCACCTGCCAAGGTTCAGGCGACCCCCACTACCGCACGTTTGATGGCAAGAGGTTCAACTTCCAGGGAACGTGTACTTACGTTCTCTCCAAATTGGTCAGCAAAGACGACAGATGTCTGGTACCTTTTGAGGTGCTTGTAAAGAATCAGAATGGGGGGAGGGACACGGCAGTGTCTTACACAAAGACAGTCACCATCACTGCCTTCAAAAACACCTGTCACGTTCTGACCTTAGTTCCTTTGTTTTATCTTATGTTTTAGTATGGTCAGGGCGTGAGTTGGGTGGGTTGTCTATGTTAGTTGTCTATGATTTTCTATTTCTGTGTTTGGCCTGGTATGGTTCTCAATCAGAGGCAGCTGTCAATTGTTGTCCCTGATTGAGAACCATATTTAGGTAGCCTGTTTTCCATTGTGTTTTGTGGGTGGTTTTTTTCTGTTTAGTGTTGTGTTGCAACATACAGGACTGTTCGTTGGTTGTTTATTGTTTTGTTTTCAGTGTTCATTAAAATATGAACACTGCTGCACCTTGGTCCTCCTCTCTATCTCCAGACGACAACCGTTACAACACCATCACCGTGAGTAGGGACAACCCTGGCAAAGTATTGGTAAGCTACCTTAAAATGTTATCCATTCCTAATGAATGACATAATTGCCTTCTGGGTCTATTTTGTCAATGAGCTTTTATGATTATACTACTTAATGTAAGAAGAAATATCAGGACATTATCATCCATCATGTTCCATTCAAATTTCGTTCTCTCTTCCCAGGTCAACAACCAGTATGTGAACATGCCATTTGATGCAGAAGACGGCCAACTGTCCATCTTCCGCAGTGGGTATTTCGGGGTGGTGAAGACCAAATTTGGCCTGACACTGAAGTTCAACTGGAACAGCCACGTCTCCCTAACCCTCCCCAGCACCTACTCAGACCTAGAATTATGGACTTTATTGATGTTCTATTTTGATATTACGATGAGCAAGATATGTCAGCATCTCTAATGCACATTTTGTCAGACCCCTGTGAGGACACTGAGTGCCGTGAGAAAGAAAACTGTGTGGTGATGAACAATAAGGCGATATGTGTGGCCCAGTCCAAGGCCTTACTGCTGGTTGTTCTGTTACCCTCACTATAGCACGTTCGATGGCCAGCCCTTCTCCTTCATGGGTACCTGCTCCTACATTCTGGTGAATACGACGGGCAAAGATCCCTCCCTGCCTCAGTTCAGCATCCAGACTAAGAACGAGCCGCGAGTCAACTCCAAAGGCTCCTTCCTCAAATCAGCCAACATAGACCTGAGTGGTCACAGATCACCATTCTCAGTGGCCAAAGAGGGACAGTGGAGGTGGGTGGCTTCCAGTTATACTTGATTCAGATTTTCCATGTTGAAGTTGAATGTAAGAATCCTCTATGCTCTCCATCCACTTTAAGTCCTCTTTAATTCCTCTTCTCTCTCTCTTGTCTCAGATTGATGGCATTAGGTCTGACCTCCCTGTGAGTTTAGAGTCTGGCAACATCAGAATCACAGAGTCTGGTATCCAAGGGACCATCCAGACAGATGTTGGCCTGAAGATCACTTTTGACTGGACCGCCTTCTTCATGGTGACCATCAGCAGCAGTTACTACGACAACTTCGTTTCATCTGTGGCATCTACAATGGTAACAAAGCAGATGACTTCACCACTCCCACAGGTGTGCTTTCGGCAAATACCACGGCGTGGGTGGCATCCTGGAGTGTTGCTGACGGTGATCCATTCTGCCGGCATGTCTGTAATGGCAACTGCCCCACGTGCTCAGAACCAGACCGGCACTTTATACTGGACCAAAGTACTGTGGTTTGATGACAGACGGAGGGGGCCCATTTCACCAGTGTCATAAGAAAGTGCCTGTGAAGGAGTTTGCCTCAGACTGCCTCTATGATGTGTGTCTGAATGAGGGTCGACAGGAGGTGTTGTGTGAGACCTTGGCTAACAAAGTGGCCAAATGTCAGCAGGCTGGGGTTGTAGTCTCACGGCTGTGGAGAAAGGCCTCCAACTGCCCTTAGTACTCAGCTATAACAAAACATCACATTTATGAACTCAGACATTCTGAAATGTGTATAATGTGTCAAATGAATTTGCAGAATGTATTAGGACTACATTTGATGTTTGTTTTTTCTCAACTCAAACAGCCCTGGCTTGCCCATACCACAGCCACTATGAGCTATGTGGCACTGCCTGCCCTGCCACCTGTGCCATTCCCAATGTCCCCGAGATCTGTTCCAAAGTCTTTGTGGAAGGCTGCCAGTGCAACAAGGGTTACGTAACTCAGTGGTGAATACTGTGTCATCAAGGAGTCAGGGTGTGGCTGAATGACAAACTCAACAAATATGGAAAACCTGTACATATCAAGTTTGGAGGCAAGAGCATTTTACTTTTCAAATAAACTCTCATGGCTCCAAAATATCCTTTAAAAACGTTCCTTTCATGTCCAGGTTGTAGGCTAGAGCATTTCGCCATGTAATCATACCTTAAAATGACCTTCTGTATGTGATAACATATTCTGAACTATATAATGTTGTGAGGGATTATGAGTATTCATGCATGGAATCGTTATTGAACTCTGTATTCATTATAATCCCAGAATTGTGTATTACTAAAACTCAGATCATCTCTGTATGTGTGTGTATCTCTGTCTACCCTTAACACCTTTTAAAAGTTTTGATTTAATCATAACTCAACCTCTCAAGTAATTAATTCAAACAAAACTGTTGAGTATATTAATCTTGAAGTATATGCCATATTACAGGGGGGCAAAAAAGTATTTAGTCAGCCACCAATTGTGAAAGTTTGTAACGGTTCTCTTCTGGTGAAAGAGAGGCGGACCAAAAGGCAGCGTGGTTAGTTTTGTACATCTTTAATAAAGATGAAAATACAACAATCTACAAAACAAGAAACGTGAAAAAACCAAAACAGTCCTATCTGGTGCCACAAACACAAAGACAGGAACAATCATCCACAAGAGACTTAAAGAATATGGCTGCCTAAATATGGTTCCCAATCAGAGACAATGACCAACACCTGCCTCTGATTGAGAACCATATCAGGCCAAACACAGAAACAGACAAACCAGACACACAACATAGAATGCCCACCCAGCTCACGTCCTGACCAACACTAAAACAAGGAAAACACACACGAACGATGGTCAGAACGTGACAAAGTTCTCCCACTTAAAGATGAGAGAGGCCTGTAATTTTCATCACAGGTACACTTCAAATATGACAGACAAAATGAGAAGAAAAAAAATCCAGAAAATCACATTGTAGGATTTTTAATGAATTTATTTGCAAATTATGGTGGAAAATAAGTATTTGGTCACCTACAAACAAGATTTCTGTCTCTTTCAGACCTGTAACTTCTTCTTTAAGAGGCTTCTCTGTCCTCCACTCGTTACCTGTATTAATGGCACCTGTTTGAACTTGTTATCAGTATAAAAGACACCTGTCCACAACCTCAAACAGTCACACTCCACGATTGGATTGCAAATCCAATCAGTTTTTCACGTTTATTCAATGTCATAACATAGATTTTTTTGGGGGTTGAAATGACATGGAACAATGTTGATTCAACCAGTTTTTGCCCCGTGGGTGTTTTTGCAAAATGGTATTGTGGTATTGTTGTGACTTTTTTCTCTCTCTAAAAAGCAGAAGTATGTGACAGTAATTTCAGCGAAATAGATGTTTTATGATGACATCAGTACTTCTCCACAACCACCCAGTCTTCAATAAGAAGAATTTGCCCGTCCACTGCTGGTCAGATAACACACAGCTGTTGGTACTACGTTCTTGAATCAAAGATTGTATTGATTATATATTTTCTGGAATAACACTCTCTTTCCTACAGGGCTAAAGCCACTATGCACTGTCAATATATTCTACAGTTATCTCTGTTAACTCTACTCTCCCTGCCAGGTACCGTTTTATCTTTGTTTCAGTTAATTATACATGTTAGGGTTAGGGTATTCTCATCACAAGGACAATGTTTTCAATCGCTGTTTTCAGGCACACTGGCACAGACCTGGTCTGTCTGGTACCGTGACAGGGACAGGATTACTGTTATCTGTGCATCAAAAGGCTCATCAGTGGTATTTGACTGTATATACAGCTACCCAGCTACCCAGATAGTTAGAAGAAAGATATGGTTCACTCCGAGAGGCGATACAAAACTAGATGGCTCACAGCAAGGAGATGGAGTGTTTAACACATCTGGACTGACTAATAAATAAAGATACAGTGGAAGAACAGAGTTTTATGACCAAGACAATAACTGCACACTGAAACTCAACAATGTGACTGAAGATGACAGTGGCAGATTCTTCTTCAGATTTGAGGCAAATAGACATAATCAGCCCCCTCAGGGATTTACAGGATCGTGGGGTGTGGACCTGACAATACCAGGTAAATCTAGATTTGTGTACATGTCATCACACTAAACAATTAAGGTATTACAAAACCTAGGATGGTCAGTCATTAACCCTTCAACATGTCCTATATTTGTTATACATGTATCTTCTTTATGTCAGTCTTATCCCTAAAGTTAAATGAAAATGGCCCCGTTAAGGAGCGAGACCACGTCACCTTGGCCTGCACCTCCACCTGTAACCCTCCTTAAATGGAGTTCCTCTGGTTTAAAGATGGCCGCCCACTTCCTGGTGTCTCTGGTGTCCATGGTGGGCAATATCCCCTAGGTCCACTTTCCCCTAATGACACTGGGAGCTACTCCTGTGGTCTGGGGCAAGGCACATCTACACCAATACTGCTGGATGTGAGATGTAAGTCAGCAATATATGTTGGTTTTACGCGATTTATGATGTAGTAAGCTATCTTCAGTGGGTTGTTTTCTCTTCACAGTGGCCAATGTACATTTTAGATGGCTTTGTTCATTGTCTGTATTAATGTATAAATGCAGTGCTTGTGAAAGTATTCACCCCGATTGGCATTTTTCCAATTTTGTTGCCTTACAATTTGGAATAAAAATTGATTTCTGGGGGGTTTCTATCAATTGATTTACACTTTGAAGATGAAAAATATTCTTTATTGTGAAACATACAAGAAAAAAAACACATAAAAACAGAACTTGAGCGTGCATAACTAGTCACTCACCCAAAGTCAATACCTTGTAGAGCCACCTTTTGCAGCAATTACAACTGTAAGTCTCTTGGGGTGTGTCTCTATAAGCGTGGCACATCTAGCCACTGGGATTTTTGCCCATTCTTCAAGGCAAAACTGCTCCAGCTCCTTCAAGTTGGATGGGTTCCGTTGGTGTACAGCAATCTTTAAGTCATACCACAGATTCTCAATTGGATTGAGGTCTGGGCTTTGACTAGGCCATTCCAAGACATTTAAATGTTTCCCCTTAAATCACTTGAGTGTTACTTTAGCAGTATGCTTAGTGTCATTATCCTGCTGGAAGGTGAACCTCCGTCCCAGTCTCAACTCTATGGAAGACTGAAACAGGTCTCAAGTATTTAGCGCCATCCGTCATTCTTTCAATTCTGCCCAGTTTCCCAGACCCTGCAGATGAAAAACATCCCCACAGTATGATGCTGCCACCGGGGTGATGAGAGGTGTTGGGTTTGCGCCAGACATAGTGTTTTCCTTGATGGCCAAAAAGCTCAATTTAGTCTCATCTGACCAGAGTACCTTCTTGTTTGGGGAGTCTCCCACATGCCTTTTGGCAAACACCAAACATGTTTGCTTATTTTTCTCTTTAAGCAATGGCTTTTTTCTGGCCACTCTTCCGTAAAGCCCAGCTCTGTGGAGTGTACGGCTTAAAGTGGTCCTATGGAGAGATACTTCAATCTCCGCAGTGGAGTTTGCAGCTCCTTCAGGGTTATCATTGGTCTCTTTGTTGCCTCTCTGATTAATGCCCTCCTTGCCTGGTCTGTGAGTTTTGGTGGGCGGCCCACTCTTGGCAGGTTAATTGTGTTGCCATATTCTTTCCATTTCTTAATAATGGATTTAATGGTGCTCCGTTGGATGTTCAAAGTTTCAGATTTATTTTATAACCCAACCCTGATCTCTACTTCTCCACAACTTTGTCCCTGACCAGTTTGGAGAGCTCCTTGGTCTTCATGGTGTCGCTTGCTTGGTTGTGCCCCTTGCTTAGTGGTGTTGCAGACTCTGGGGCCTTTCAGAACAGCTGTACAGTATATACAGTTGAAGTTGGAAGTTAACATACACCTTAGCCAAATACATTTAAACTCAGTTTTTCACATTTCATGACATTTAATCCTAGTAAAAATGCCCTGTCTTAAGTCAGTTAGGATCACCACTTTAGAATGTATTAGGACTACATTTGATGTTTGTTTTTTCTCAACTCAAACAGCCCTGGCTTGCCCATACCACAGCCACTATGAGCTATGTGGCACTGCCTGCCCTGCTACCTGTGCCATTCCCAATGTCCCCGAGATCTGTTCCAAAGTCTTTGTGGAAGGCTGTCAGTGCAACAAGGGTTACGTAACTCAGTGGTGAATACTGTGTCATCAAGGAGTCAGGGTGTGGCTGAATGAAAAACTCAACAAATATGGAAAACCTGTACATATCAAGTTTGGAGGCAAGAGCATTTTACTTTTCAAATAAACTCTCATGGCTCCAAAATATCCTTTAAAAACGTTCCTTTCATGTCCAGGTTGTAGGCTAGAGCATTTCGCCATGTAATCATACCTTAAAATTACCTTCTGTATGTGATAACATATTCTGAACTATATAATGTTGTGAGGGATTATGAGTATTCATGCATGGAATCGTTATTGAACTCTGTATTCATTATAATCCCAGAATTGTGTATTACTAAAACTCAGATCATCTCTGTATGTGTGTGTATCTCTGTCTACCCTTAACAACTTTTAAAAGTTTTGATTTAATCAGATAACTCAACCTCTCAAGTAATTAATTCAAACAAAACTGTTGAGTATATTAATCTTGAAGTATATGCCATATTACAGGGGGGCAAAAAAGTATTTAGTCAGCCACCAATTGTGAAAGTTTGTAACGGTTCTCTTCTGGTGAAAGAGAGGCGGACCAAAAGGCAGCGTGGTTAGTTTTGTACATCTTTAATAAAGATGAAAATACAACAATCTACAAAACAAGAAACGTGAAAAAACCAAAACAGTCCTATCTGGTGCCACAAACACAAAGACAGGAACAATCATCCACAAGAGACTTAAAGAATATGGCTGCCTAAATATGGTTCCCAATCAGAGACAATGACCAACACCTGCCTCTGATTGAGAACCATATCAGGCCAAACACAGAAACAGACAAACCAGACACATAACATAGAATGCCCACCCAGCTCACGTCCTGACCAACACTAAAACAAGGAAAACACACACGAACGATGGTCAGAACGTGACAAAGTTCTCCCACTTAAAGATGAGAGAGGCCTGTAATTTTCATCACAGGTACACTTCAACTATGACAGACAAAATGAGAAGAAAAAACCCCCCAGAAAATCACATTGTAGGATTTTTAATGAATTTATTTGCAAATTATGGTGGAAAATAAGTATTTGGTCACCTACAAACAAGATTTCTGTCTCTTTCAGACCTGTAACTTCTTCTTTAAGAGGCTCCTCTGTCCTCCACTCGTTACCTGTATTAATGGCACCTGTTTGAACTTGTTATCAAGTATAAAAGACACCTGTCCACATCCTCAAACAGTCACACTCCACTCCACTATTGGATTGCAAATCCAATCAGTTTTTCACGTTGATTCAATGTCATAACATAGATTTTTGGGGGGTTGAAATGACATGGAACAATGTTGATTCAACCAGTTTTTGCCCAGTGGGTGTTATTGCAAAATGGTATTGTGGTATTGTTGTGACTTTTTTCTCTCTCTAAAAAGCAGAAGTATGTGACAGTAATTTCAGCGAAATAGATGTTTTATGATGACATCAGTATTTCTCCACAACCACCCAGTCTTCAATAAGAAGAATTTGCCCGTCCACTGCTCGTCAGATAACACACAGCTGTTGGTACTACGTTCTTGAATCAAAGATTGTATTGATTACATATTTTCTGGAATACAACTCTCTTTCCTACAGGGCTAAAGCCACTATGCACTGTCAATATATTCTACAGTTATCTCTGTTAACTCTACTCTCCCTGCCAGGTACGTTGTATCTTTGTTTCAGTTAATTATATCCATCAGTGGAAAATGAATAAATCAATGTATTGATGTTTCAATGGCTGTTTTCAGGCACACTGGCACTGACCTGGTCTGTCGGGTACCGTGACAGGGACAGGATTACTGTTATCTGTGCATCAAAAGGCTCATCAGTGGTATTTGACTGTATATACAGCTACCCAGCTAACCAGAGAGTTGGAAGAAAGATATGGTTCACTCCGAGAGGCGATACAAAACAAGATGGCTCACAGCTAGGAGATGGAGTGTTTAACACATCTGGACTGACTAATAAATCAAGATACAGTGGAAGAACAGAGTTTTATGACCAAGACAATAACTGCACACTGAAACTCAACAATGTGACTGAAGATGACAGTGGCAGATTCTTCTTCAGATTTGAGGCAAATACAAGTAATCAGCCCCCTCAGGGATTTACAGGATCGTGGGGTGTGGACCTGACAATACCAGGTAAATCTAGATTTGTGTACATGTCATTACACTAAACAATTAAGGTATTACAAAACCTAGGATGGTCAGTCATTAACCCTTCAACATGTCCTATATTTGTTATACATGTATCTTCTTTATGTCAGTCTTATCCCTAAAGTTAAATGAAAATGGCCCCGTTAAGGAGCGAGACCACGTCACCTTGGCCTGCACCTCCACCTGTAACCCTCCTCAAATGGAGTTCCTCTGGTTTAAAGATGGCCGCCCACTTCCTGGTGTCTCTGGTGTCCATGGTGGGCAGTATCGCCTAGGTCCACTTTCCCCTAATGACACTGGGAGCTACTCCTGTGGTCTGGGGAAAGGCACATCTACACCAATACTGCTGGATGTGAGATGTAAGTCAGCAATATATGTTGGTTTGATGCGATTTATGATGTAGTCAGCTATCTTCAGTGGGTTGTTTTCTCTTCACACTGGCCAATGTACATTTTAGATGGCTTTGTTCATTGTCTGTATTAATGTATAAATGCAGTGCTTGCGAAAGTATTCACCCCGATTGGCATTTTTCCAATTGTTTTGCCTTACAATTTGGAATCAAAATAGATTTTTGGGGGGTTTCTATCATTTGATTTACACTTTGAAGATGAAAAATCTTCTTTATTGTGAAACAAACAAGAAAAAAACACATAAAAACAGAACTTGAGCGTGCATAACTAGTCACTCCCCCAAAGTCAATACCTTGTAGAGCCACCTTTTGCAGCAATTACAACTGTAAGTCTCTTGGGGTGTGTCTCTATAAGCGTGGCACATCTAGCCACTGGGATTTTTGCCCATTCTTCAAGGCAAATCTGCTCCAGCTCCTTCAAGTTGGATGGGTTCCGCTGGTGTACAGCAATCTTTAAGTCATACCACAGATTCTCAATTGGATTGAGGTCTGGGCTTTGACTAGGCCATTCCAAGACATTTAAATGTTTCCCCTTAAATCACTTGAGTGTTACTTTAGCAGTATGCTTAGTGTCATTATCCTGCTGGAAGGTGAACCTCCGTCCCAGTCTCAACTCTCTGGAAGACTGAAACAGGTCTCAAGTATTTAGCGCCATCCGTCATTCTTTCAATTCTGCCCAGCTTCCCAGACCCTGCAGATGAAAAACATCCCCACAGTATGATGCTGCCACCGGGGTGATGAGAGGTGTTGGGTTTGCGCCAGACATAGCGTTTTCCTTGATGGCCAAAAAGCTCAATTTAGTCTCATCTGACCAGAGTACCTTCTTGTTTGGGGAGTCTCCCACATGCCTTTTGGCAAACACCAAACATGTTTGCTTATTTTTCTCTTTAAGCAATGGCTTTTTTCTGGCCACTCTTCCGTAAAGCCCAGCTCTGTGGAGTGTACGGCTTAAAGTGGTCCTATGGACAGATACTTCAATCTCTGCAGTGGAGTTTGCAGCTCCTTCAGGGTTATCATTGGTCTCTTTGTTGCCTCTCTGATTAATGCCCTCCTTGCCTGGTCTGTGAGTTTTGGTGGGCGGCCCATTCTTGGCAGGTTAATTGTGGTGCCATATTCTTTCCATTTCTTAATAATGGATTTAATGGTGCTCCGTTGGATGTTCAAAGTTTCAGATTTATTTTATAACCCAACCCTGATTTCTACTTCTCCATAACTTTGTCCCTGACCAGTTTGGAGAGCTCCTTGGTCTTCATGGTGTCGCTTGCTTGGTTGTGCCCCTTGCTTAGTGGTGTTGCAGACTCTGGGGCCTTTCAGAACAGCTGTACAGTATATACAGTTGAAGTTGGAAGTTAACATACACCTTAGCCAAATACATTTAAACTCAGTTTTTCACATTTCCTGACATTTAATCCTAGTAAAAATGCCCTGTCTTAAGTCAGTTAGGATCACCACTTTATTTTAAGAATGTGAAATGTCAGAATAATAGTAGAGAGAATGATTTATTTCAGCTTTTATTTCTTTCATCACATTCCCAGTGGGTCAGAAGTTTACATACTCTCAATTAATATTTGTTAGCATTGCCTTTAACTTGTTTAACTTGGGTGAAACGTTTCGGGTAGCCTTCCACAAGCTTCCCACAATAAGTAGGGTGAATTTTGGGCCATTCCTCCTGACAGAGCTGGTATAACTGAGTCAGATTTGTAGGCCTCCTTGCTTGCACACTGTTTTTCAGTTCTGCCCACAAATTATCGATAGGATTGAGGTCGGGGCTTTGTGATGACCATTCCAAAACCTTGACTTTGTTGTCCTTAAAGCCATTTTGCCACAACTTTGGAAGTATGCTTGAGGTCATTGTCCATTTGGAAGACCCATTTGCGACCAAACTTTAACTTCCTGACTGATGTCTTGAGATCTTGCTTCAATAAATTCCCATCATTTTCCTTTCTCATGACACCATCTATTTTGTGGAGTGCACCAGTCCCTCCTGCAGCAAAGCACCCCTACAACATGATGCTGCCACCCCCGTGCTTCACAGTTGGGATGGTGTTCTTCAGCTTCTTCCTCCAAACAGTTCTATTTTTGTTTCATCAGACCAGAGGACATTTCTCCAGAAAGTACAATCTTTGTCCCCATGTACAGTTGCAAACCATAGTCTGGCTTTTTTATGGCGGTTTTGGAGCAGTAGCTTCTTCCTTCATTCCTTTCAGAGTATGTCAATATAGGACTTGTTTTCCTGTGGATATAGATACTTTTGTACCTGTTTCCTACGCAATCTTCACAAGGGCCTTTGTTGTTCTGGGATTGATTTGCACTTTTCGCATCAAAGTAGGTTCATCTCTAGGAGACAGAACACGTCTCCTTCCTGAGCGGTATGACGGCTGCGTGGTCCCATGGTGTTTATACTTGTGTACTATTGTTTGTACGGATGAAAGTGGTACCTTCAGGCATTTGGAAATTGTTCCCAAGGATGAACCAGACTTGTGGAGGTCTACAATTTTTTTCTGAGGTCTTGGCTGATTTTTTTTTCATTTTCCCATGATGTCAAGCAGAGAGACACTGAGTTTGAAGGTAGGCCTTGAAATCCATCTACAGGTACACCTCCAATTTACTCAAATTATGTCAATTAGCCTATCAGAATCTTCTAATGCCATGACATCATTTTCTGGAATTTTCCAAGCTGTTTAAAGGCACAGTCAACTTAGTGTATGTGAACTTCTGACCCACTGGAATTATGATACAGTGAATTATAAGTGAAATAATCTGTCTGTAAACAATTGTTGGAAGAATTACTTGTGCCATGCACAAAGTAGATGTCCTAACCGACTTGCTAAAACTATAGTTTGTTGACAAGAAATTTGTGGAGTGGTTGAAAAACAAGTTTTAATGACTCCAACCTAAGTGTATGTAAACTTCCGACTTCAACTGTATACTGAGATCATGTGACAGATCATGTGACACTTAGATTGCACACAGGTGGACTTTATTTAACTAATTATGTGTCTTCTGAAGGTAATTGGTTGCACCAGATCTTATTTAGGGGCTTCATAGCAAAGTGGGCGAATACATATGCACGCACCACTTTTCTGTTTTTCATTTTTTTGAATTCTTTAAAACAAGTTAGTTTTTCATTTCACTTCACCAATTTGGACTATTTTGTGTATGTCCATTACATGAAATTCAAATAAAAATCCATCTAAATTACAGGTTGCAATGCAACAAAATAGGAGAAACGCCAAGGGGGTGACTTTACAGTCAAATGAATACACACAATACAATGTTGTTTTCTGTACGTCTGCTTCCAGATGCTCCAAGGAACGTTTCTGTTAAGGTCAGCCCGAGCCACGAGGTAGTGGAAGGCAGTCGTCTGACTCTGACCTGCAGCAATAACGCCAACCCTGCAGCAGAGACCTACACCTGGTTTCAGAGGACAGGAACGCTAACTTCACTAAGATTAGGGATGGGGAAAGAACACACCTTCCATGAAATAGATTCTGATGACAGTGGACTGTACTTCTGTATGGCCCAGAATGCCGTTGGATCACAGAACTCTACCGAACAGGAGGTGAAAGTTATAGGTACTGCAACACTTCTGTACTTCTTGTATGCCACGCTGTTGTGATGTCTGCCCTGTGTATCTCAGCAAAACAAAGGCATGCCGACAGGGATATGAAGTTACAGTCTATGATCTGATCAGGTTTAATAGTGTATTTTCTCTTGTGTTCCAGAATCAGCCCATTTAATGGTGGTCCTGGCAGCATTTGGGGCTCTCTTCCTTGTCACAGCAGTGATTGTGGTGCTCTTCATTTACATAAAAAGGTGAGTGGTTTGAAAATGTCTTATAAAGTACTAAACATATATCATAGTGCACCGAAGGGTCCTCTCTCCCCTATCTCTTCTTTAGAAATGTATAGAGTCATTTTCGCCCCATTCCCCTCCCTCTTCAGCTGTGTACACAAATGAAAATACACTGTCTACAGGCTTGATGTCGTAATCATGTCACAACTGAGACTTTCACAACTTCTTTATTTCCACCAACTGTTGGTTTGGTTGGCCCACAGTGGAAAGTTACTAAAAAGCATGACAGGCTATTTAGTTGGCCTTTATGGCTGAATTCTCACTTTGTTGTATCATCCACAGATGGAAGTTGAATACGGCCGAGAAGAAGCTTCCAACCAAACCAGTCCCCCAGGTAGGTGATCAGAGGAAAGTAAAGTACGAACAGTGGCCTTACTGTGGTTGTCATTGCGAATGTGGTTGTCATTGCGAAACAAACCTTACACATGGAATTTATTGTTCTGTTTTTCTTAAATAAAAAACAGCTTGTGTGAAAGCTGAATGGTAAATGTGGAAATCAATCCCATT
Organism: Oncorhynchus mykiss; assembly: GCF_057628025.1. Lineage (NCBI taxonomy): Eukaryota > Metazoa > Chordata > Actinopteri > Salmoniformes > Salmonidae > Oncorhynchus > Oncorhynchus mykiss. Next base: position 23,241,933 of record NC_143023.1, on the reverse strand, counting down.
GAACCTTGAGTTAATTAAAATATGCCAATGAGTAGAAAGAGAGTCATTCTATGCCTGGGGCCAGTGCTCAGTATTTTGACTGTATTCTGACTGTTAGTTACAGAAAGCAACCTTGTCTAGACCAGAGGACATCTATGAAAACATGAAATGGTCAGCCAAGCCGATCACTGATCCTGATGACATGAACTACGCAGAGCTCAATTTCAGGCCTGCTCCTTCACCCAGGTAGATAAACACAGAGTGAGTGAGACACTCAAAGTAAATTGCACAAGGAAAATAATGTGTATCAAAACAGTTGCATAATAACTTGCAAAAAACGTGTCCCCAACAATGCAACAACAGGCTTACATTACGTAGTATCTGTAATATAGTAATAACTACTAGGTAAATACAAATATAGATCTGCACTAAAACCTGTTCCCTTTAAAAGGATGCAGCGGAAATAACAAGGCAGAAGATGACGATGCAGTTGTCTACAGACAACTGCAAACACACTGAGGTGGTCAGAGAACTTTGATATCTAGACCTCAAGGCCTACAATATGGTAAACTCAAGAAAAGTGAATGAAAAAAAGTATGTTAAGTGACATAGCAAAATACAAGCTGTTATACTGTATGTGTATGTACAAACAATGTACAGTGTACAATATACAAAATAAACAGTAAAAAAGTGGCTAATTATACAAATACAAACATAAAATGATTACATGAGCACACAGGGTATGCCATTTAACAACAGATTATTAAAAAATAAGCATATCATATTGCTCTGTAATATATAAGAGCTCTGTATATTTCTCATGATTACAACACTTGAAGAGATGTAATTTTGACACGTCATTATTTCTTAATGAGATTATGCTGTATATTCAATGTGGAAACATGTTAATATGTTAGGATAAACTGTCCTTATCAAATAATGATATGTCACTTACAGATTGTTTGCAGATTAAAGTGAATATAAAATTCAATAAATAATGAGTTATGATTCAATTAATGAACTACGAAGGTCTCCCTGACAAATTACAGCCGCCTTCATGTACTGAAATATAACAAGAAGGTACTGAAATATAAAGGAAATGTAACACTTAACACACAGGGCTGGATGAAATTACAACCATCTGTTGATGTTAGACTTTAAAATTCACAGATAACTTTCCGAATCCTTATCCTTTCTCAACTTGGACTGTCCTGGGAACTCTCCAAAAACATTTAACTAAGACCCCCAACTCACAATACTTCCTCCTGTCTACTTTGGCATTTACAGGTTCCATTCTTCAGATACTAGGATGTCACTTCCTGTTCAGTAACTCAGGCCTCTGTGGCAGGATCTCCAATGGGGGACGTTTTCCTGATAAGAAATCATAGGTCAGGTTAGAAATAAAATACAGCTCAATACAACTAGCCATGGAAATATTTAATGAGTCATTAGCTCAGTAACTAAATATGCACATGCAAATACAGGAAAAGAAGACTAATAAGCTTATTCATTCCCGTGTTCGTCAGCTCAAGTCATGAAAGACTCTAGCAGTGGCAAGTGGGTGGTGGCTACCTAACAATTAAAATGGGTATCAAAAAATGGCTAAGGGTGTCACTTTGCACATGGGTATATTAGTTGTAATTTAATTAGTCTGTGATCAAACACACTTGCTGACTTATAAGTGTGGAGGTGCCTCTTTTTGACATTTTTTATGGATCACAGCCCGTTTAGGGGAGGGTGGGCTGTGTCCACCCTCGGTCACCTACTCAAATTTAGTGAGGGGTGCTTTGTCGCCCGTGACCTCCACCTGCAACCCATTATTTGCTCCATTTTGTGTCTGTAGTTTTGGGATGCTATCCCTCGGTGTTCCTAGCCTATTCAACTTCAATCTCTGCATTGAAGGACACACATAAACTGAGGCTCAGGAGGGGTCATATAGAGAAACACACATAACTACACTACAACCCTCTGAAAATGTTACATTGAGGAACAGGCAGACAGTAGGCTAGAGAACAGTGTTACCCATTACAGGTGCTGTCACCCTCTTCCACAGTCTTAATCCCAGGGACCTTCTGCCCAAACAGCTTGACAGCCAGAAACATCAGCATGCCGCAGCGGTTGGTATAGCAACAGGTGGCGTCCACAGCAATCAGTAGCACCAAAAAGATGAGCATGACAATACCTGCCACGGCCCCTTTCCCCATCCCACCCTTATTCATCTTGGCTACTGAAGGGGAAGAAGGGAGGGGATGAAAGGGAGGGAGAGAGAGAGAGAGGAAGATAATCATATTTAAACTTAGTAAAACAATTTATCCTGCTCTGGCTCCTCTGTTCTGTAACTCTTTTATTTCAGAGATATTTTCCTCTCTATTGGGCAATAGTCCGTTTTCCAGTATGTGACCGTGGTAAAGCTGTGAAACAGCTCGTAAGGAATGACATCACCAAATAATGAACTAATTGCTGGCACCTGTGCCTGTTTTCCAGCTCTGCCCGGGACTCTAGAAAAACGATTATAAAGTGAGAGCGCAGAAAGGGTGCACACGCTCAGACCCCACGGGAGTGTCTCGTCAGCTAGACAAGCTAAATGTTTTTAAATGTTTTCAATGTTCAGTGTCAAGTCCGTGTCCTATTCTGTGTGCAGAGTCCTGGTAAACGTGTTTAGTTGTTAGGAGTAGCTTTTTAAATGACAGTGTGGGTTATGAAGGGAGGACAGAACAGTTATTGTAGGGCTGGGTCCTATATGTGCCTTCACTATCATGTGGGTCTTTTGACTGTTTGTATTGGTCCAAGCACCTGTCTGCAGTGAAGTCGCATGCTTTAAGAGTATTTGATGTCCAGTTTGTCGTGTAACTGCATGTTTCCACCTTTGTATGCAGTGTCACCTCCTAGTGTGTAATTAAGCTCATAGCCTATGTGTGCCTTACACCACAGTTTTCTTCTTCCCACTCAGGCTCAGTTGCATAGACCGCAGAAATATAGTAGGGCGTCTCTCTGAGATAATCCACGCTGTTTTACGAATTTAAATGTTTTATACAATTATTAATTGTTTTCTATATTGTTGTTGAGTTCTGGTGTTTCCTTCACTCAGACAAACCGGTTAATCAAAAGGTGGTGGCAGCACTACCCTACTCTGCTCAATCCAGTATTTGTCCCTCCTCTCAGAAGGTTTCAAGCTTTATTTCACTACTACAGTATGTTATAGCAGCTTACCAGGTTGTGGGACATTGAAGTTCAGCTTGGCTGGGCTGGAGGAGCCGTAGGAGTTGACGGCTAGCACCTCCATGTGGTAGTCTGATTTACACTGCAGGTCATGGAGGTTGATCACTGTCATGTTGGACGGCAGGTCCTTCACCCTCCAGTCCTCGTCCATCTTATTCTAAGAGAAAGACAGGGGGGGGGGGGGGGGGGTGTAAGGTCTTGCACACTCTGTAATGTCTTGATCTTTTGTCGCATGCATACTCACCACTCTGTAACGGACAATGTAGTGGATAATGGGGGAGCCTCCGCTGTCCAACTGTGTTAAAGGGATTGAGAACATATTGCCCTCAAACTTCCCCTCGCTGGCCACCAGGACCGGGCTGTCTGGTTCCCCTGGGGAGGCAGGCAGGTAGAGGCAGTGTGTTGGTACAGTAGGTACAGAGGTCAGGGGTGTTCATGCATCAGCCAGCTTATAACTACACAGTGTGTGAAACTGTTGTAGTAAAATCTACTGTCATGTCAGGGAGGTTGGTTATCCGTGAAAAACGGACTTTTCAGTTTCACAACACGTGTCAGTACTTTACCTCCTGCGGGGCCGAATGCCGATGGAATGGGATGATGTCATCAGGAGCGGGGAAATAATGGAGCATGAATAGCCGTCAGCGAGCAGGTGAGGATGTCATGTGGATGATCATGTGACAGTGGAATGAGTGAATGATGGCAGATGAACATTTCTTCCAGCCAATAGAGACAGACACTCAAAACAGTAGGCAATATGGATATAGCTTGTTAACACAAGTAATGCAGTTTGAACAATGATAGTTGGTGACATTTAATAATAACTATACTGCATTTGCCTAGATATGATGTGATTGGGAGTGAGGAGAGAGAGAGGAGGAAGAGGAGGGTGACACTCACGTATGCCCTGTGTGCGGACTGTGAGCTCGTCTGAGAAGCCACCCTGACCCAGGTGGTTCCGAGGGGCAAACCGGACAGAGTAGGAGGTGTAGGGAATCAGATCTGTGATAACCAGGGGGTCTGCACACACACAACAGAGTGCATGAACACACACATATCACTTTTATGTATTTATATATATATATATATATATATATATATATATATATATATACAGTGCCTTGCGAAAGTATTCGGCCCCCTTGAACTTTGCGACCTTTTGCCACATTTCAGGTTTCAAACATAAAGATATAAAACTGTATTTTTTTGTGAAGAATCAACAACAAGTGGGACACAATCATGAAGTGGAACGACATTTATTGGATATTTCGAACTTTTTTAACAAATCAAAAACTGAAAAATTGGGCGTGCAAAATGATTCAGCCCCTTTACTTTCAGTGCAGCAAACTCTCTCCAGAAGTTCAGTGAGGATCTCTGAATGATCCAATGTTGACCTAAATGACTAATGATGATAAATACAATCCACTTGTGTGTAATCAAGTCTCCGTATAAATGCACCTGCACTGTGGTAGTCTGAGGTCCGTTAAAAGCGCAGAGAGCATCATGAAGAACAAGGAACACACCAAGCAGGTCCGAGATACTGTTGTGAAGAAGTTTAAAGCCGGATTTGGATACAAAAAGATTTCCCAAGCTTTAAACATCCCATGGAGCACTGTGCAAGCGATAATATTGAAATGGAAGGAGTATCAGACCACTGCAAATCTACCAAGACCTGGCCGTCCCTCTAAACTTTCAGCTCATACAAGGAGAAGACTGATCAGAGATGCAGCCAATAGGCCCATGATCACTCTGGATGAACTGCAGAGATCTACAGCTGAGGTGGGAGATTCTGTCCATAGGACAACAATCAGTCGTATATTGCACAAATCTGGCCTTTATGGAAGAGTGGCAAGAAGAAAGCCATTTCTTAAAGATATCCATAAAAAGTGTTGTTTAAAGTTTGCCACAAGCCACCTGGGAGACACACCAAACATGTGGAAGAAGGTGCTCTGGTCAGATGAAACCAAAATTGAACTTTTTGGCAACAATGCAAAACGTTATGTTTGGCGTAAAAGCAACACAGCTGAACACACCATCCCCACTGTCAAACATGGTGGTGGCAGCATCATGGTTTGGGCCTGCTTTTCTTCAGCAGGGACAGGGAAGATGGTTAAAATTGATGGGAAGATGGATGGAGCCAAATACAGGACCATTCTGGAAGAATGGAGTCTGCAAAAGACCTGAGACTGGGACGGAAATTTGTCTTCCAACAAGACAATGATCCAAAACATAAATAAACATATCCAGGTGTTAGAATGGCCAAGTCAAAGTCCAGACCTGAATCCAATCGAGAATCTGTGGAAAGAACTGAAAACTGCTGTTCACAAATGCTCTCCATCCAACCTCACTGAGCTCGAGCTGTTTTGCAAGGAGGAATGGGAAAAAATGTCAGTCTCTCGATGTGCAAAACTGATAGAGACATACCCCAAGCGACTTACAGCTGTAATCGCAGCAAAAGGTGGCGCTACAAAGTATTAACTTAAGGGGGCTGAATAATTTTGCACGCCCAATTTTTCAGTTTTTGATTTGTTAAAAAAGTTTGAAATATCCAATAAATGTCGTTCCACTTCATGATTGTGTCCCACTTGTTGTTGATTCTTCACAAACAAATACAGTTTTATATCTTTATGTTTGAAGCCTGAAATGTGGCAAAAGGTCGCAAAGTTCAAGGGGGCCGAATACTTTCGCAAGGCACTGTATACACTCAAACTAATAAAACTACTCATAACTAGTCATATCACTAAAATGGTCATCAGAGGCCTCCCCTGGTTTTAGGGAAATCATTGTTCAGATACGACTTCTAGTCCTCAGCGTATTCATTGGCTTCATCCTAACTGTCTCAAACATCATCTACAGTATTTCATGAAATAGATTGGTCACTGAGAGCCAGGTATTTACCTGTGGACTGGATGACTCTCTCCTGCCAATTGTTCTCACGTCCTGTCTTCCACTGGAGGGTGAAGTGGGTGATGGGAGAGCCCCCGTCCACCAGGGAAGCCCCCAGGGTGAAGTGGACCGATGTAGGCCCTGGGGTGCCACTTACCTGGGATGCTTTGCCTGGCCAGGCTGGGGGAGGAGAGATGAGAGAAAGATGGAGAATGAGAGGGAGGAAGGAGAGGGAAATAGGGAGAAAGGACGGAGATGAAGAGCAGTTCAAAGACAGAGAGGTGAAGAGGGAATGAGCATGTCAGAGATGAAAGAATAAGAACATCGCCGTTGGAAACAAAAAACGGTGAACACTGCAAATGTAAATCGAGTAAAATCTCCCAATGTTTTCAGTTGTTTTAGAATTTTATAGTGGTTTGTGGCTGCTTGTCCGTTTATAGAAAGGTAAAAACCGATTGAATCAACATTGTTTCCATGCCATTTAAACCCCAAAAATGTATGCGATGACATTGAATCAACGTGGGAAAACTGATTGGATTTGAAAAAATGTATCAACGTAAAGTGAACTTCAGATTTTTTTCACCCGACTGACTCTTAACCTAAATCCAATAACTTGATGACATTTTTGATGATTTCACGTTGAATTCACGTTGAGCTGACGTCTGTGTCCAGTGGAATGTTGTGTTAGCGCTAAGTACTATCATAACAGAATAGGTAGGTCAAGGGTGGCCTTACTCTGCAGGCTGAAGTCTGTGGAGGCGTTGCCAGCAGGACTGATAGCCATGCAGCTGTACAGCCCTCCATCTGAGGACGTCACATTGTCAACGACCAGGACATAGCCATCCTCCATTCTCACTCGACCTCCACCAGTGTCCTGTATCCACACAAACACAACCAGACAGGAACTCAGAGGAGAGAAATATAACAATACAATTCTCTGCCTGATTCTCCCCCAATATTTGTAGTAATTAATGCCACTGTGTGAATGTATCGTCTGTCTTACCACTGTTAGCAGGTGGTCATTGTTGATCTTCCTGACCCACTGCAGCGCGGGAATAGGGTGTCCTGAGACGTTACAGGACACTGAGAGAGTCTGGCCTGGCTCCACCTTCATCTTCTCCTGGCTCAGCACTGCTACAGGATGCTCTATAAACACGTACAGAACCTGAGACAGGACAAACTGAGTGCTTTGTGTAACAATAAACAAATTATAATAGATAAAAATATGTGTAAATTATTAACAATATATGTGCCTCTTCTGTTAAATAGGAAAAAAATGTGTGAGTTGTGTGTTCAGATGGCTTCGAAGACCAGCAAGATATTGGTATTATGTATGGTTAAGCCAGCAAGATATTGGTATTTGGGGGGGAGGTTTCACCTGTCCTTGTGATTTTCTTCACCCCCTCCAGGTGTCGCTTATTTTCCCCAGGGTATTTATTCCTGTGTTTCCTGTCTTTCTGTGCCAGTTCGTCTTGTATGTTTAGTCAAGTCAACAGCGTGTTTTTCCCGTACTCCTTTTGCTATTCCCCTTTTTCTAGTCCTCCCGGTTTTGACCCTTGGCTGTTTCTGGACTTTGTACCTGCCTGACCATTCTGCCTTTCCTGATCACGAGCCTGTCTGCCACTCTGTACCTCCTGGACTCTGATCTGGTTTTGACCTTTTTGCCTGTCCACGACCATTCTTTTGCCTTCCCCTTTGGATTATTAAACATTGTAAGACTCCAACCATCTTCCTCCTGTTTCTGCATCTGGGTCTCGCCTTGTGCCTTGATACCTTTTGAGGATCTGGGGACCCATGCCAAATCTTTTCAGTCTCCTGGGGGGGAAAAGGTTTTGTCGTGCCCTCTTCACGACTGTCTTGGAATGTTTTACCTAAACCCTCCCTGAACGCTTGAAAAAAGTGACCCTCCCCTTTAACCAAAATAATAATTACAACATAAAGTGGATAGCAGAGAACATGTCTAACATTTACCCTGACTTCTTGGACAAACCAGAGCCTTAGATATGAAGTTTTAGAAACGGTTATTTGTCCTGTAAGCCATACATGGCAGCACATGAATTTTGATCGCGCACAGGGCTGCGGCCCGGGCCAGAAGTTTGTGGGTTCGCAGACCACCATGGACAAGAGTAAAGGTGGAAAGATTTCCTTTATAGTAAAAGCATTGCATAAATCTATAATCATATTTGCAGGTACGAGAAAAAATAGCCTTCTATAAACCTTTCATGCAATTCTAAGTAATTTTACATGTTAGTAGAATGTTTTTTAATAACACACAAACTACCAAACTTATAGGCTGAGAATGGACAGAGAGTGGTTCCTATGTGTTCATATCATATTTCTCTAATGCCAAATCAGTGTCTTGTTTTAAATGAATCTGTCCCTGTTTGTAAATAATTAAATCTTCTACATCATGAGGAATCTTGAAGTTAGGCCTACCTTTCCGCCCCAGACAGAATAGGCCTACCGACACAGAAAAATGTATGCTTTAACTGCTGGTTACTCTTCTTCAATGGCTTAACCCAATGACAGAAGGTCACAAGTGTTTCCCTAAAAGCTGTCCGGGTTTAACCATCTTCTATGGCACAAAACGTGAATAGATTAATCAATTGATAGTGATAGAAGTATGTGAACAAAAATATAATCGCAACATGCAACAATTTTACTGAGTTACAGTTCATAGAAGGAAATCAGTCAATTGAAATAAATAAATTAGGCCCTAATCTATGGATGTCATATGACTTTGCAGGGGAGCAGCCATGGGTTGGCCTGGGAGGGAATAGCCCACTTGGGAGCCAGGTCCACCCACTGCTGAGCTAGGCCCACTGTATCAGAATTAGTTTTTCCCCACAAAATGGCATTATTAAAGACAGAAATACTCCTCAGCACCAACCCTTCCCCTCCTTAGACTATCTCGCAGGTGAAGAAGCCGGATGTGGAGGTCCTGGGATGGCGTGGTTACACATGGTGTGCGGTTATGAGGCCGGTTGGATGTACTGCCAAATTCTCTAAAATGACATTCGAGGTGGCTTATGGTAGAGAAATTAACGTTCAATTCTCTAGCAACAGCTCTGTTGGACATTCATACAGTCAGCATGCCAATTGTACACTCCCTCAAAACTTGAAACATCTGTGGCATTGTGTTGTGTGACAAAACTGCACATTTTAGAGTGGTCTTTATTGTCCCCAGCACAAGTTGCACCTGTTTAATGATCATGCTGTTTAATCAGCTTATTGATATGCCACACCTGTCAGGTGGATGGAATATTTTGGCAAAGGAGAAATGCTCATTAACAGGGATGCAAACAAATTTGTGCACAACATTTAAGAGAAGTAAGCTTTCTGTGTGAATGGAACATTTCTGGGATCTTCTATTTCAGCTCATAAAATACACTTTACATGTTGCGTTTAGATGACATCCCAAGCAAAGTCAGGTTTTTGTCCTTGGCTATAAAAGGTTGTAGCTGAGCCTCTGAATGTCGAAGAAACTAAACAATGATATCCCCACATGCATCTGGGTCACGTCTTTCCCAGTTATTGCACAGCTTGTTTCTAGCATAAAGCATTGCGGACCATTGCGTTGTTATAACGCTTTCCTAATACTGAGATGTACCACCTTTTGCACCACGCCCTCAATTTGTCAGGGCATGGACTACAAGGTGTCGAACTCCAATGCTTCCCACAGTTGTGTCAAGTTGGCTGGATGTCATTTGGTTGGTGGACCATTCTCGATACACATGGGAAACTATTGAGCTTGAAAAACCCAACAGCATTGCAGTTCAAGACAGACTCATAAAGGTGCACCTGGCATCTACTACAATACCCTGTTCAAAGGCACTTAAATCTTTTGTCTTTCCCATTAAAGTTCTGAATGGCACACATAATACATGTCTCAATTGTCTCAAGGCTTAAAAATCCATCTTTAACCTGTATTCTCCCCTTCATCTACACTGATTGAATAACAGGTGACATCAATAAGGGATCATAGTGTTCACCTGGATTAACCTGGTCAGTCTATGTCATCAAACGAGGAGGTGTTTTGTACATTTAGTGTAGATCCCTTTACATAATAGGATCTGTTTTATTTTCTTCAAAATCTTAAGCTAACAAGGGGTAGGCCTGTGATTTTTGCCATTTTCTTTAATAAAAGGTAGGCTTAGGGCATACTCTCTCATACCCCCTCAATTCGAGTCTTGGTTTTAACTTAACAGCCCTTCACTGACATGGAGGTAGGCTGTTTAAAGAGTACATGGTGGGTGGAGGAATTGACTGACACACATATGGATATAGCAGCCTATTCTGTCTGTCAAACAGGTAGGCCTACCTCTTATTTCTTCAATAGGAAGAAATAGGCTCCAACACAAAGCCCTCTTGTTGTTAGTAAAGTCTAATTCAAATGAAGACTGTGCCTACTCCCAGCACCATAAGCTGTCCATTTCCGATTGTACCGCAGCTCCTGCTTCAAGTTTTAGCACCACAACGTAAGTTACTCAAATATGGCTTATTTTGACCTAGTCTATAGGCTGGACTGCACGCAAGGCCTACTCAACAACTTTGACTCTCCCCCTGAACTGCCACCTTAGGCCTACACAGCACAGCCATTGGTTAGGCGGGACACGAAAAAGGTTTTGATCAGCAAGAGCAGAGCAGGCCAGAGCTCAGGGTTGGAATATCCATTACAGTGTGTAATGCAGTCTAGTTTTATTTACACCATCCCAGCAGCTATCTTAGAAATATAACTTTGCTCTGTGCTTCTGCAAGCCTGCATTTCATAGCCTATAGCCTACAGGCTATGGATCATTTGATTGAGACCACACTAAATAGCCTATAGGCACACCTGATATCGTGTGACCAGTGGAGAATCAGAGATGAGGGGTGGCATCAGACACACATCGATATATAGCCTTCTAAGCAACTCATTTTAAAACACTAAGAAATACTGGAATTTCATCCATTACAAATGACATTTCCCCCAGAACTAGATTTGAATTTTTTTTTACTAAACCTTCAACTTGGCTGAAATTGAAAAAGTATGAACCTTCCCAATTTTCCTCAAAGGTACCCATTCTGTTCATGAATCTTTCTGAAAACACCTGAAGATTACATTTTTTGAATTCTCTGATGGGAGACACAAACTGCTACTTTTCCCTGGTTGAAAATGTTACACGGGTAATGGGTTTGAATGGGATCAAATGGTTTGTTTTCTGAAACAGCTTCTAGTGGCTCAGGCTCACTAGACTGTCTGACAGAAAATGGTTGCTTACACAGAATCAAATTCTCCATGATATCTCTGTATATCAGGAACATAAACATCTGGAAGGAAGTATTCAAATACTGTTATTTTGGAGAAAGCTTGGTCTTACAAAGCTAAAGCTGTTTGTTTCCAGGAGGAGTGTGTTTCCTGATGTTCTCTAACAAACCACACCTGAGACATCCAGCATGATCATGGCACTGCTCTCTGCGATCTTATTCTTGGCCGTGCAGATGTACTCTCCGTAGTCGCTCCTGACAACGGACGAGATAATCAGCTCGCTCTTGTCTGAGTTGTACTTGTAGCGGGACTCATCTGAAGAGTCTGGGCTGAGGAGGGAAGCGCCAACAGACAGACAGAAGTGAGGCCTGGTGCTACAGAACATTAGCACGCTGCTGATAAGGAAGCAGACAGGAAGAGAGACACACAGTCAACCACACCGACAGGATGGCACGCCATATTAGCGGTGCACTGAGACATAAATGACCACATAAATATACACACTGGAGGCCTTCACCCAAACATACACTATCCAATACACACTAGTTTTTTTCTCTTGCTCTCTCTCGCTCTACCAACCCCAGTTTCTGTGTTTTGGGTTTGTATGTGTTTGTATGTGTGTATTTCAGGAAATTGCTTCCTGGATTCTAAGCAGCTGATCGGTCGGCCCCATCAATGATTGGACCTCTGAACCCTCCCTCTCGACAGGGGAAACAGCTGTTTTCAATTACCAACTTACCAACCTCTCGACGGGGGGGCACCTTGGGAGTGCTTTGGCAAGAGGCCTGTGGGCATACATAACCTGTAGTATTTACTGTCTATGCACACTAGGTAAGACCTGAGTGGACCACCCCTTGTATTTTGGTTAGCGCACCAGGAGGTGCTAAAAGGTTAGGTAAGTTGTTACATCTGCTCCCACTACGCCCTCTGGTGTCCATCTGGTGGTGTCATAACCTTCAGTTCTCTCTCTCTCTCTCTCTCTCTCTCTCTCTCTCTCTCTCTCTCTCTCTCTCTCTCTCTCTCTCTCTCTCTCTCTCTCTCTCTCTCTCTCTCTCTCTCTCTCTCTCTCTCTCTCTCTCTCTCTCTCTCTCTCTCTCTCTCTCTCTCTCTCTCTCTCTCTCTCTCTCTCTCTCTCTCTCTCTCTCTCTCTCTCTCTCTCTCTCTCTCTCTCTCTCTCTCTCTCTCTCTCTCTCTCTCTCTCTCTCTCTCTCTCATGTGATTGTGTGCTGGAGTCAGAGCAAATCCCCACCAGCTGCATATCGTCCCACAATCAAGACATCTACTTAAACAAATTTCTGCCATCTCCACGCTTCCAGGTCGTAATCTCTGATCATACTGCTCTGTCTCCGGCTCCTGTCTCCTATTCTACATTTCACCACCAACCACCTGCTCTGGATATTACTCACCACCATCACTTTGGATTCCCCTCAGGACTTGTTCCCCTGTTCCTTGCTGCCAACTACAACCTCACTCTACACTCCTGGTTATTGCCACTCATCTGAACTGTCCCGGTTCTGCACTCCCCATTGGCTGTGTTCAATAAACATTTTGTACATTCATCCCGGTTTCCTCTGCTGAGTCCGCTCTTGGGTTCCCCCCTTCGCTCATCGTAACATAAGCAGTGGGTAGGCAGGTAAGGTAGGAGAGGGGACTCTTTAACTTTCTTAGCTTTGGTTCCATCCAGACCCTTTTCCCCACATTACCGTGTTAAGGAAATAAATTCCCTGTAAACGGTAATATTCTTTGCCTCTGTCATCCTTACCCGCATCTACAATTACATACCTCTTTCACTCCACTGGGAGTGGAGTGTAGCAGGGTGTTGCGTTCCCTCCTCCAAGAGGCGTACGTAACACTCTCTGTGTTACTGCAAAAGGTTTCGAGCAGGAAACTCTGGCTTTACACACATGCACATCAGTGCAAGGAAGCACACACACACACACGCACACGCACACTCACACTCACTCACATTGTCCAGATGATGTTCGGTTGGGGGACTCCCTCGACCAGGCAGCTGAGGGAGACATTGGTCTCTGGTCCGGCCATGACTTTCTTCACCTCCTCATGGATCTTCACTGTGGGAGGAACTACAGCAGGAGGGTCAGAGGAGACATGATTTATTATAGTCAACAACAACACACACCTAATCCTCTGGTCTATACAGAGTTTGTACGAAATAAAGATCCTAAAACATCCCTTATTCCCTACTGCACTTTGAGTAACCCCACCGTTGACAGAGATGGAGATGTTGAGCTTTTTGAAAATGGGCCGGTCCTTGATTTTAGCCTCACAGGTATATGATCCGCGATCCTTCCTGCTGATGTTGTTGATCTGTAGGGAGTTGTCTTTCAATCTTGTGATCCGACCTGCTGGGAGCAAAAGACAGCAACAGGGAAAAGAAAGATCAGCGTCAGGAACACGTTCTGTCTGCTTAATCATCAATATAACCAAGCTTCAAAAAGCAATCACGCTCTCTAAGGTTGTCAATGGTGACGTGCACATGAAACAGTGTCAGGGATTGTATGATGGTTATTTTCAGTGTGTTTTGTCCCTCTGAAAAAAGAAGACAGATTGAATCAGATGTTTCCCGGGGGAAGAGTCTGGAAAACATCCCTCGCTTTGATGGCAAATTGGATTAGCCTATGAGCTACGTGACCCCTTCTGCCCCTCAACCGCGTGTTCACCACCGCCACCTCTCCATCGGTCACAGGCAGGCAGGCAGCAGTTAGTGCGAGGAGCTAGGAAGCTAAGAGACCCCCAAACCACATGAACAATCAGAAGCGAGGGTACCCCTCCTACCGTCAGAGTGCAGTTTCTGATGGTCCCTCTCCCAGTTGACTTCCACCGCCGGCTTGCCAGTGACCACGCAGGTGATGACCACATCTTGACCCTCCAGGAACTCATGGTTGGTCGGTGTTTGCCCAAAGGATGGCGGCTCTGGGTGAGTTGAGAGAGGGATGGAGAGTGTGAAAGGGTCATTGTGTGTGTGTTTTTGGTTTTACTATCTTCAAGGAAAATTTCACCGGTCCCCACAAGGAAAAATGATTTTTCAGGCTTTGGGTTTAGGGTTAGAAATAGGGTTATGGGTTGGGGGTTTGGGGTTAAGATTAGGATTAAGGAACATTTCACCGTTCCCCACAAGGAAAAAGGCTATTTTAGGCTTAGGGGTTAGGTTTCGGGTTAGGAATTGAGTTGGGGGTTTGGGGTTAAGGTTAGGGTTAAGGGTTAGGGTTAGGGGTCAGGGAAAACAAGGATACTTAAACAAACGTGTGTGTGTGTGTGTGTGTGTAACAGGGATATGAGCTATGTGGTGTCTTTGATCTTGCAAGTCAACACTAATTAGCTCAATACTCAAACAATACAAGAAATACCCTTCAACACTGACTCTTGGTCATATTATCCAGGTGAAAAGTTTTACTTGAAACATCTTACCATAGACAAAGATGGCATAAGATACATAATCTCTGTGGCCTGTGTCAAATTCACAGAGGCATGTGTACCGTCCTGCATCCTCTATCTTGGCATTCCTGATGAACAGTTTTGACGATGTTTCATCCACTTTCTCAACCTGGTCATCTTCAGCATCCTCTCCATCTTTCTGCCAGGTGATGTCTCCTTCCCCACCAGCTAAGAGGGTTTATGTGTAATTGTGTGTATCATATATTAACATTTTGTTAAGGATATATCAATTCATAAACTGCACATGCCAGTGTACTTCAATATGCAGAAGACACTCTACCCTTTACATTTTCTGCATTATATTATATTTGTTCAACCATGGTAAGATGTTGCTCTTATGGAAATGCCAGAACATTGTACCAACCTTTGCAGTGGAGCATGGCATTCTCACCTAGCAACACATCTGCTTTGCTGGTGATGATTTCCATTTTGGCCTCTGACACAGTGAGGAAGAAGAGCAATATTAGAACAACCTTTCAGGCACCTAACAGTAACACCACTTGAAACTTCTATATTCTGGAATAACTATTGAAATGGAGAACCTAGAGCCAAACATTTGGGCCTGCCTATCGAATTGACTAAGAATACATTAGTGTGATTAATCAAATACCACCAAATCACACCTGTCGTGTATGTTCTACACTGTAACTCTGCTAGACTGTGACGATGCACTCATCAACACTATACATTTACAAGAGAGATCAGTTGATTGATTTGACCAGGGACACCTGCAGAAGGGGAGAGGTCTCAATTGCTCCTGTCAACGCTGAAGCCCTGCAGACTGCCATCAGCCATCAGACAGAGCATGCGGGTACCGTATTGTCCTACTGTTTTACTGGAGATAGTAAGTTAGGCCTATAAATAGGCTCCTAGGAACTAATTGCAGCACGCTGACAGGCGACCAGGAAAAGACCAGCAGGGAACTTGGCAGTGGTGGGCTTCCTGAGCAGCACACTATTCCTTCCTGTACTGAGGCAGAGACAGGCTGCATGGCTGTGGCTGAGAATGGTTCTATGGCTGTGGATGAGACAGGCTCTATGGCTGTGGATGAGACAGGCTCTATGTCTGCGCCCCAATTCTCTTATATGGCCACATCTCCTTCCCCTCATAACTTACTTTCGTTCTGTCCTTTGTCTGTTGGCCACTGAAAAGTGAAATGGTTGGATAGATTTCCAACCATTTGCTTTCCTTTCCCCTATCATCAATTTGGGTGGAAAACAAGGTCGGGGGGCTCTTGGAGCCAAAGCTAAATTACAGCAGAGGGAAGATATGGCCTTAACAATCACAGCTGGGTTAATTAGGATGACTTTAGATGTCGTGGAATTATAATAAAAGTAGTTAGTTGGCATCTCTTTTTCGGCATTTTAAAGAGCACTGCCAAATTATGGTCTGGGATGGATTCAGAAAGCATTTATCTGCTATTACAATTCAGCCTCAGGAACAGATGAGCTTGGACATTGCTCTGGGTACACCTCACACTGATGAAACTCAGTAGAGATAGATTTTTATTCTCTCTCTTTATTCTATTTTTTTTTAACATATGAGATGACCAAACTCAGTATTCTCTCCTATGTTCTAGCATTCGGAATGCTGTATAGTTGTAGTACCACATTCATGTACATGAGGAATGTGTTGAAAGAGCTATATATTGTACATGTAGGGAAAATTGGCAAGGAAAATGTTCACTTTAGTTAGCTCTGAATCCCTTAGATAAGATTAAAAAACATGTCAATGACAAGTAAGACAAACAAGTTCAGTGCATCTCATGACAGAACACAAACTGTGAACCATGTTCCCTATGAGGAGAACCATACAGATGTAGGATCTTAATTTGAGCCAGTTTGCTACAGCAGGAAAATAATCCTGCAGCAACAGGAAATTTGCATTATTATGTGGATTATAATGAATTTACATTTTTGTAGGGGTTGAGAAATGTGTCTTAAAGGAAATCAAGTCTGAAATTTCAAAGTGGAAATTACAAACTTCAGAAGCCTTTTTAAACACACACCAAGTTTTAAATGTCCTACATCACAGGAAAGCTCCTGCATCAGGTTGATCAAATTAAGATCCTACATTTGTAGCAGTGATCATCAGATATACAGTGCCTTGCGAAAGTATTCGGCCCCCTTGAACTTTGCGACCTTTTGCCACATTTCAGGCTTCAAACATAAAGATATAAAACTGTATTTTTTTGTGAAGAATCAACAACAAGTGGGACACAATCATGAAGTGGAACGACATTTATTGGATATTTCAAACTTTTTTAACAAATCAAAAACTTAAAAATTGGGCGTGCAAAATTATTCAGCCCCTTTACTTTCAGTGCAGCAAACTCTCTCCAGAAGTTCAGTGAGGATCTCTGAATGATCCAATGTTGACCTAAATGACTAATGATGATAAATACAATCCACCTGTGTGTAATCAAGTCTCCGTATAAATGCACTTGCACTGTGATAGTCTCAGAGGTCCGTTAAAAGCGCAGAGAGCATCATGAAGAACAAGGAACACACCAGGCAGGTCCGAGATACTGTTGTGAAGAAGTTTAAAGCCGGATTTGGATACAAAAAGATTTCCCAAGCTTTAAACATCCCAAGGAGCACTGTGCAAGCGATAATATTGAAATGGAAGGAGTATCAGACCACTGCAAATCTACCAAGACCTGGCCGTCCCTCTAAACTTTCAGCTCATACAAGGAGAATACTGATCAGAGATGCAGCCAAGAGGCCCATGATCACTCTGTATGAACTGCAGAGATCTAGACCTGAGGTGGGAGACTCTGTCCATAGGACAACAATCAGTCGTATATTGCACAAATCTGGCCTTTATGGAAGAGTGGCAAGAAGAAAGCCATTTCTTAAAGATATCCATAAAAAGTGTAGTTTAAAGTTTGCCACAAGCCACCTGGGAGACACACCAAACATGTGGAAGAAGGTGCTCTGGTCAGATGAAACCAAAATGGAACTTTTTGGCAACAATGCAAAACGTTATGTTTGGCGTAAAAGCAACACAGCTCATCACCCTGAACACACCATCCACCCTGTCAAACATGGTGGTGGCAGCATCATGGTTTGGGCCTGCTTTTCTTCAGCAGGGACAGGGAAGATGGTTAAAATTGATGGGAAGATGGATGGAGCCAAATACAGGACCATTCTGGAAGAAAACCTGATGGAGTCTGCAAAAGACCTGAGACTGGGATGGAGATTTGTCTTCCAACAAGACAATGATCCAAAACATAAAGCAAAATCTACAATGAAATGGTTCAAAAATAAACATATCCAAGTGTTAGAATGGCCAAGTCAAAGTCCAGACCTGAATCCAATCGAGAATCTGTGGAAAGAACTGAAAAATGCTGTTCACAAATGCTCTCCATCCAACCTCACTGAGCTCGAGCTGTTTTGCAAGGAGGAATGGGAAAAAAATGTCAGTCTCTCGATGTGCAAAACTGATAGAGACATACCCCAAGCAACTTACAGCTGTAATCACAGCAAAAGGTGGCGCTACAAAGTATTAACTTAAGGGGGCTGAATAATTTTGCACGCCCAATTTTTCAGTTTTTGATTTGTTAAAAAAGTTTGAAATATCCAATAAATGTCGTTCCACTTCATGATTGTGTCCCACTTGTTGTTGATTCTTCACAAAAAAATACAGTTTTATATCTTTATGTTTGAAGCCTGAAATGTGGCAAAAGTTCGCAAAGTTCAAGGGGGCCGAATACTTTCGCAAGGCACTGTAAGCTATACCAGCTCTGATATACTAATTTTTAAGATATATATATATATATATATATTAATATATTGGATATGGATAAATTAAATTGCTGCCAAGGGTTTTAATGAAGAAAGTCATTACGCTGAAGCATAAATACCACATATTCAATGAAATGAACTCCAACAGTGAAATTTTTTGTCTATATACGTCTACATTATTTAAACTGTAGGCAAATCCATATAGACAACTAATGAACAAATAAACAAATAAATAATCAAATAAATACAATTAAAAACAAAAAATAGTCCCACTCCCAACAAATATAAAAGTAGGCCTAATTAATATGATTATTTATATAAATATTCAAGCCTTGAAGAAGTGTTTAGGATTTTGTATTCTTACCTGAAAAACCAAGGACCGATATTATGGAACACATTCTCAAGATGAGCATCGATTCAGCCATTTCTACCTCAACGTTGTCACTATCCTCAATGAATGGATCGATGTAGTCCTTGACACCTGCTGCATGCAATTGCGCGCGAAATACAACAGTGGTGGAAACATGTGTTTCATGCTTTTATAGGCAAGAGGTGAGAACCAGGGAGACAGACAGGGACCCCACAATCTCTTAAATCTCTGCACGCCCCCCTCCCCTGCTGCCTATCCACACCCCTTAACATTTTTGATTCAGATCATCCACCGGGGAAAACGAATGCTCGAAAGTAGCCTTCCCTACCCTATCAGGCGCCACCGCAGCCCGCTGCCTCCCCTCCAAAACACCGTATAAAAGGAACTCCGCACTCCCCCAGGGACCAGATGGAAGAAGATATTTTTATCACTCGACTCCATCAGTTTTAGTTAAGGAGCAAGTTCATCTGAATTCCAAATGGGATGAAATTAAGCTATGCAAATAAAACATGTATTCTTGATTTAGTCAATCTTTTTCGTTTCTTGACTACATTTTTCTGTTCCCATAATTGCTGTTTGTAGAAAATGTCACACTTTTTGTCCGATTTCTCTGGAAAGCTCATGCAAAATGTTGATAATTTATGTTCTCAGCATGAATAACACTAGGTAAAAAAGAGAAAACAATACAATCAAAGTAGCCGAAATTACAGTGTGCCATGAATGGAAAATAATGTCTCAGAATAAAAAATATTCCAGATGCAGCGATTGTACATAGTTGCACTTATTTTATGGAGAGCACTTATTTAATTATCCAACTCCAAAATAAACTGTTACTTGTGCGCTGCACAAGGTATAGATTCGTTTCACACTACAGTAATTCTGACATAGCTTAGAGGTGCAGTATGAGACGTGATAAATTGACCAAAGACCTTATTTTTAAAAAAAATTTTAGGTAGCGCAACAATAAGATTTCTCCGGGGACATGAAAAATGAAAGGAGAGGCGCACACTCTATGAGCTCAGATGTAATAATGTAATAACCTAATATCCAACGTTTCGACAGACAACCTGTCTTCATCAGGATATATTCTCCGGGGGCATACCCAGCCAATGAGATATTGTGCTTCGTTAACCAGGTCCTCTGCCAGAACAGCTGATTTAAACAAGTGATGGAATGTCAAACAACTGATAGTGGCGTATAATCTATGGACACCCATCCTTAAATACAGAAAAATTACAATAATATATATATATTTTTTACTCCTGATGAAGTAAAAAAATGAAAATATGTTTTTAATTTGTTTAAAAACCGACTAAATTTCCAAATAAAAAGCCATCAATGTGAGGGCATTTAATATTTTTTTCATCTAACTTTGAACTTAAATCCAATGACATGGTGACATTTTTTGTTGATTTCACGTTGAGTTCACATTAGTTGACAAATCAACTAAATGTAAATTAAAACTAGACTTTGAACTGACTTCTGTGCCCAGTAGCATCATTCACTTCAAATGTAGAGTTAAAAGGAGATTATGTACACACATTTCCAGTATAAATCTTGCACCGCATCTTCCCCTTTGATTGTGAACATCCTGGAAACTAGGGCATGGTGTTTATCGTAAAATGAGCATGAAGGTCATTTGGGACGCAAATTAAGTATTTTTCCACAAAATCCTATGAAAACACAGTTCAGTTTCAAGCCAAGCAGGACACCTACGTGCTCTTCGTCTTGGTACAAGACTTGTCTATTTAAGGTGCACACTCACATACTCATATAGGTTAAAGCATGGGCCTGTCACTCTGGCATGACAGCTATCTAACAAAAACTGTGGTAGGTGATGTAATCACAGTTTAGCAACCAATATCTGAGCTTCACACACACACACACACACACACACACACACACACACACACACACACACACACACACACACACACACACACACACACACACACACACACACACACACACACACACACACACACACACACACACACACACACACACACACACACACACACACACACACACACACACACACACTCCAACAGCATCGTCACCCTCCTTTTATCTGGCCCGCCACCCAGTAGGAGCTCAGTATCACTCCAGTGTTCTCAACCAGGCCGCCACACCTCTGAAGCCATATCATCATATCAGCCATGGGGCCCCAGTTCCAGCCAGCCCTTCCCAGCACCTCAATGCTGATAGTGAATCAATCGCAGGCTCCGGACCTTGGTCCATTCAGCCATTGGAGACCCAGCCCTTCCATGAGGGCCAACTATCACAGCGATTATCAACAGCCTCTCATTTTCTCTCATTATAGGGGAGCGTGCTCTTTATGAAAGTTGGCACACAACGGGGTAAAAGTGGCAGTCCCAGCTGTGATTATCTTTATTCCCTCCTCCCCTCTCTTCTTTTCTCACTCCTCCTTCTTGTCATGTTCATCCCTTGATTCAGAGAAGTACAGGGACGTTTGGCAATGCAGCTAGCTACCAAAACCACTATCCTTGAAAAGGTGAAAAGGATATGAACTAGCGCTGACTGAGAAGACAAATACATACAAAAATAAATATGTTTAGCTGAATTATCTTGGGTCCAGATCTTAGTTGATGAGTAAGTCAAATACCATTAGTCTCAGGTGACAATGGCTAGTCAAGGCACACTCCTCAAAACAAGGACCCCACACCCTCCTGTTTTATGGATGCCACAGTCCTCAAAGTGTAGACCAGTCACGGTTTCCTTCTTTGTCCTCCTCTCCTACTGGTAAACAAACAACGGCCAGATAACCAATGGGATGTTGTTTTGGTGCCAGAATTGCAACGCTGGTTTAGATAATAAAAACACAAATACCACCACTCGCATACTGTACACTGGGCGCACACACACATTCTTAACAGAAACCCCGGATGTGAGGAGACACTGCAGGAAATTGGGACAGACGTCAAAGGGCTCTCGTGACATTTAAGGGCTACAAACCAGAGGAGGCTGGTGGGAGGAACTATTGGAGGACGGGCTCATTGTAGTGCTGGAATGGAATACATATAACATTATCTGCTGAGCAAATTGGCCCTTGTATTACGCATATTGTTAATCTCTTTCTTGAACAAGGTACCTTTCCCAGGGACATGAAACAAGCTAAAGTTATACCTCTGTATAAGAAGGGGAGAAAGTCTGACCATGGGAATTATAGGCCTGTATCTATCCTCTGTGTAACATCAAAGATCCTGGAGAGAGTTGTACATGAGCAAATGTATGAATATGTTAACAAACAGGGTCTAATTTATGATTTTCAGTCGGGTTTTAGAAAAAACATACTCCACTGACTCATGTCTACTTTACTTGACTGACTTAATCAGGAAAGAGATTGATGAGGGAAATCTGTGTGGAATGGTACTGCTTGACCTACAGAAGGCCTTTGATACAGTTAACCACTGTCTCCTAATCTCCAAACTCGAGGCACTGGGGTTAAGCAGTATACCTCTAGGCTGGGTAAAGTCCTATTTATCAGGAAGAGAGCAAGTAGTAGAGGTTAATAATGGTTTACTGTCTTAAGCAAAACCAATGAGTTGTGGCGTTCCGCAGGGGAGCGTGTTTGGGCCTCAGCTGTTTTTATTGTATATTAACAATATGAAAGATGCTTGTTCTTGCCGTGTTTTTCTTTATGCGGATGACTCTACACTTCTGGTGTCTCACACAAGTAAAACTATGTTGGAGAGCATACTTAGCACAGAGCTTACTAACACTAGCAAATGGCTTGGAGATAATAAGCTATCTCTGCACTTAGAGAAAACTGAAGCAATTATTTTTGGATCCAGACTTAAATTGTGTAGGTCGTCCGAAATCAGAGTGGAGTTAGGGGGTGAGGCGCTGACTACTAAAACTTCTGTTAGCTACTTGGGATGTATCCTTGATGGAAGCTTGGGAGGTGTGAGCATGGCCAATAAGGTGCTAGGGAAGGTGCTAGGGACTAAGTTTTTGGCTAGAAAGTCCAAACTGCTTGATAAGGACTCCATGAAAGTGCTAGCTACTGCCCTCATTCAATGCCATTTTGACTATGCTAGTACTTCCTGGTTTGGGGGCTTATCTAAACTTATGAAGGGGAAGCTCCAGATAGCCCAGAACAAGCTGATCAGGTTAGTATTGAAGGTGAGTCCACGTACTCACATAGGCAGGAGCTGCTTTCAGGAACAAAACTGGCTGCCTGTTGAGGCTAGGGTGTCCGAGATTAGACTAGGTTTGGTGTACAGGAGTATTTATGGTCCTGCGACCAGATATTTAAGTGATTACTTTCCTCGTGTTAGGGATGCACACAATCACAGCACCAGATCAGGTGTTGCTGATGTGTGCTTATACAGGTTCAGGAGTAATGCTGGGAAAGGTACTTTCTTGTATACTGGAGCCTCAGAATGGAATGAGTTGCCTCTGCCTATAAAAACAACGTCCTCTCTGGGCAGCTTTAAAAGTAAAGTAAAATATGTTTAATGTCTTCTGTGCCCATATGAATAACCCCTATGATGTAACTGGAATGATGAGATAGATGTTCTTCTTCTCTGTTTTTGTTTTATTATTTCACTGCCATACTGTGTTCGATCTTGTCTAGCCATCTTGTCTCAAGAGGACCACAATGGAAATAAATCCCAGACTTTATTGTGTGTTATCTTAAATTATTTTATTGATGTGCATGTATGGCTTATTCAAGTTTTATGTGTGCTTGTTTTTAAAAATGGTCAAATTAATAAACTAAACTAAATCAAACACATAAAATATATGGAAACCACGTTTGACTCCGCTCCATTGATTCCATTCCAGCCTTTACAATGAGCCTGTCTTCCTATAGCACCTCCAACCGCAATAGAGATCCTGGAAGAAGTCCAGGTTTGACCAACAAAAAAAAACACCTCACCGGTGTTGGCATTAAGTTCATGCCCCCTTGAACTTACATTACATCTACATTATTGATTTGAAGAGATTACGATCCATTCCTAGCCTAAACAAAGGTGGACGTTGCAATGAATTAACTAGAGGGATGTGGCCTTAAGACTATTAACAATGTCAATAGGAGGAAAAGGGGTCCTGAAATCAGTAGCAAACGTGTAAATAAAAATCAAGGACTTTAAACGGGTAATGGAGGTCGGCAATTAACAG
Source organism: Oncorhynchus mykiss (assembly GCF_057628025.1). Lineage (NCBI taxonomy): Eukaryota > Metazoa > Chordata > Actinopteri > Salmoniformes > Salmonidae > Oncorhynchus > Oncorhynchus mykiss. Next base: position 23,217,887 of record NC_143023.1, on the reverse strand, counting down.
AAGGACAGACAAAGAGTGTCGTAATGACTTTATGGAACGACTGTCAAAACAATGGATGCGTTTTCATGGGACTCGGCACCCCATACAGAGTCAATGTATTTAAATGTGGATTGTGAACAGCAGAGAACATGTTTACTCTTTTAATAATGGTATTGCATGTGTCTTATTGAATTGTATAGTTAGGTTCTGAACAAACAGAGTAAAAACTCACGGACGACTAGAAAAAGCTCAAACCAAGTTTATTCAACCCAATGGGTCATACAGCTGCAAAGACAACATACAAGTCACACAATCACATCTTTATACCTTCCAACTAGGTGAAGTCACCTACTTGCATGCCTAAGATAACCAATCCTTCTTTGGTGTTAGGCAGAAACACAGTAGGTTCCTCTTACTGGTATTGTCATGGCCATGCCTAACTTGAGGACCCTCATGATCGTGGAAGTGAGTATGTATGTGTGAGATAGGACTGTAATCTGATGTTCTTCAATGTGGGCCCCTGTGGACCCCCTTCCAACAGTATCTTTCTTCTCTCTTCAACTGTTGACCTTGTCTCGAGTTGAGTTCTACATCCCTCATGGTCCTGGTTCCGCAGCAACTGGCCTGCCTTATCAAGAGCTGAAACCCGACTGTTGCCCTTTGCCTCCCTCCTTAGGAACATTCATATTCAGCAATAATATATTTGAACAGAATGCAAACTTTCTGCACTTCCTCTTTTCTCACTTACTAACTTTCCATATCACTCAGTAACTTTCCACACACCAAGTTCCTCTTGACCCTTCCTTGACCCCTAACATATACATTCCTTATGCATATAAAGTAATCAATAAGTTCTAGTATGGTAACATGAATAAGTGTATTTCAAGCTAGAATCCAACAGTATTGACACAGTGAAGCCAATACTGAGCATCCTAAAGCAAACATTTGGATCACTCTTGGAAAATAATATGATTTTCCATTTAAATCTAGATTAGATGCAGTTAATTTAGTTGGAAAGGCACAAACCTACAGTATATAGTATATACTTTACCTGTCACCCTGGACCAACTTCAATTTGCTTACCGCCCCAATAGGTCCACAGACGATGCAACCGCCATCACACTGCACACTGCCTTATCCCATCTGGACAAGAGGAATACCTACGTAAGAATGCTGTTCATTGATTATAGCTCAGCATTCAACACCATAGTACCCTCCAAGCTCATCATTAAGCTTGAGGCCCTGGGTCTCAACCCCGTTCAATTGGGTCCTGGACTTCCTGACGGGCCGTCCCCAGTTGAAGTAGAAGACTTGATTACCAACAACAACGAGACAGCCTACAGGGAGGAGGTGGGGGCTCTCGGAGTGTGGTGTCAGGAAAATAACTTCTCTCTCAACGTCAACAAAATAAAGGAGATGATAGTGGACTTCAGGAAACAGCAGAGGGAGCACCCCCCTATCCACATCAACAGGGCAGCAGTGGAGAAGGTGGAAAGTTTTAAGTTCCTCGGCATACACATCACGGACAAACTGAAATGGTCAACCCACACAGACAGTGTGGTGAAGAAGACGCAACAGCACCTGTTCAACCTCAGGAGGCTGAAGAAATGTGGCTTGACACCTAAAACTCTCACAAACTTTTACAGATGCACAATTGAGAGCATCCTGTCGGCTGTATCACCACCTAGTACGTCAATTGCACCGCCCACAACTGCAGGGCTTTCCAGAGGGTGGTGTGGTCTGCACAACGCATCATCGGGGGCAAACTACCTGTCCTCCAGGACACCTACAACACCCGCTGTCACAGGTAGGCCAAAAAGATCATCTAATACAATAACCACCCAAGCCACTGCCCGTTCACCCCGCTCGCTACCAGAAGGCGAGGTCAGTACAGGTGACCGAGAGACTGAAAAACAGCTTCTATCTCAAGGCCATCATACTGTTAAACAGCCATCACAAGCACAGAGAGTCTGCTGCCTACATACAGACTTGAAATCACTAGTTACTTTAATAATGCCACTTTAATAATGTTTTCATATCTTGCATCACTCATCTCATATGTATATACTGTATTCTATACTATATATTGCATTTTGCCTATGGTGCTCTGTCATTGCTCACCCATATATTTATATTTATATATTATTATTCCATTCCTTTACTTAGTTTGTGTGTATTAGGTATTTTTGTGGAATTGTTTGATATTACGTGTTAGAAATTGCTGCACTGTCGGAACTAGAAGCACAAGCATTTCGCTACAATAGCTACATTTCGCTTCAATAACATCTGATAACCATGTCTATGTGACCAATAACATTTGATTTGATTTAAAAGACCATTAAGGGTTGAAATACAGCAGTCTTCTGTGCTGTGCACAGGGTTACTGTACCTGGGTTACTCCTGTGGCTGTAAACCTTTACAGAGCTATCTCAGAATAGCCTAAATAAATAAACAGATCCGGCCAGGGCCCGGAAGCAGCAGCGTTACACCACATGCCAACACAGATAACTGGCCAGAAAGGATCTCACTACCACCCCCACCTTTTTTTCACTATTTATTTATCTAATTTCCTACTCTGGCTCGAGACGTCTAGGCACTTTCTCTGACCTCCAACGGGCAACAGTTTAAGCTGAAGGACAGGAGAACAACAACACATGGATGTTTAAAGAGGAGCCATATCCTGGAGATAGTGGTATAATTAGATTTGAAAAGGGTTTTCACTCTGCACTGACCTTTGTAAAGACGTGCATTTACACGATGATGTTTTATGCAGACTGGTTTGATGATCAAATACGCCTGAAAGTGCTTTATTCAATTAATTATGGAAAGATGCACTGCCATGCGCCCTTTGTTGCTTTTGCGAATTACTGATATTAAAAAATGAATGAAAAATGTCTTTCTTCCTGGTAAAATGAGTATGGATTTACAACGGTAAACAGCGGTTTACACGAAACCTGTTGCTATAAATATGCTTTCTTAACTTTGCCGCCTGAATTACACAGAATTCATGTCTGCCTCTCAGTCCATGGGGTTAAAGATTGAAGGGGCTGGATGTGTGTGTGTGTGTGTGTTTGTGTGCATGTTGCGCGTGTGTACAGCATATGTGTGTTACTGTATTAGCCCTCCCTCTCTGTCTCCCGAGACCAGAGACACTGATTCAATTAAACATTGACCCCTTGTACTCTCTGGGACCTGTACCCACCCTAGGACACCCACCTCGCCATGACTACAGGATGGCTGATGGCTCGTCACAGGGCATTACACAGGATACAAGTCTAACTTTGATTTTTCTCTCACTCATCTCATCCCTCTCCCATTGAACAGCTATGTTTTATCTGGTAGCATTCGGTCACACGCACATAGATAGCAGTGATCTAAAAGGCAGGATGTCTCATCACTTATCTCATCCTTCTCCCTTCTGGTCCAACCATTGAACAGCTAAGTTTCATCTGGATGTCTCATCACTTATCTCATCCTTCTCCCTTCTGGCCCAACCATTGAACAGCTAAGTTTCATCTGGATGTCTCATCACTTATCTCATCCTTCTCCCTTCTGGTCCAACCATTGAACAGCTAAGTTTCATCTGGATGTCTCATCACTTATCTCATCCTTCTCCCTTCTGGTCCAACCATTGAACAGCTAAGTTTCATCTGGATGTCTCATCACTTATCTCATCCTTCTCCCTTCTGGTCCAACCATTGAACAGCTAAGTTTCATCTGGATGTCTCATCACTTATCTCATCCTTCTCCCTTCTGGTCCAACCATTGAACAGCTATGTTTTATCTGGTAGCATCCAGTCACATGCATATAGATAGCAGTTGTCTAAAAGGCAGGATGTCTCATCCCTTTTACGGGTTAACTGAGGTGAATACAAACTTGTGTTCACTGGCAGTGTCATTTGTGTTTCTGTCAAGACTTTGGAGACAGTACATGTGGAGAACACTGCACTTCATAGATGTTTTGCAACTCTCAGGAAGAGGCTTTTCGACGTAACCCATGAACCTTCACTGCCCTCAAGATATGTCATATATGATGGATGGATGTATACAGTCTACTCTCGCTCTCTCATTCACACACCCACACAGACACATACACACACACACCCAACCTGGGTGTCTCAGTCCTGGCGGTCGGCAATTAGAGGAAATTACAGGAAGTTAATTAGTGTAATCAGTGGACGGCGAGGCTACAGCTGGCAGAGCTGGACCCTGCTCAAGTCACATACGGCCGAGAACTTTGGGTGATATGCCCAAGGAGGAGAGCACGCACGCACACACGCGCGCACACACGCACACACACACACACACACGCACACACACACACACACACACACACACACACACACACACACACACACACACACACACACACACACACACACACACACACACACACACACACACACACACACACACATAGGGACATGAGCATACCCATACTGAGAGAGGAACATTTCGAAAAATAATTTGCTGTACGATTTATCTCCCCAAAAATACTGTCAAAATGTACAAGTAACTGCCAAAATAAAGGAAACTGTTAGTATATTGAAAGCAGGTGCTTCCTCATAGATGTGGAATGAACATCCCATCAGCTTAGGGTCACGTATAAAAATGCTGGGCAGGCCCAGTTGGCCATTATTTTGGCTCTCATGTCTAGAAGAAGAGGTGTCAGTGACTATGAAAGAGGGGTGATAGTTGGGGTACATTTGGCAAGCCCTATCATATACCTTCCACCTCCATGTGGAGAAGAATTCCTCAATTGGGTTTTAGGAAAGGAGAGCATGGCCTGTGTAAGTACAGGGTGGTAAATTGTGGATGGGCCTGAAACCACGCTTGCACCATTTGAGCATGGTGGAACCTGACATTATCCCACACAATGACATAGGTCATGTCATCAGCTCTACAGACCTGATTTAGCCCATCAAGGAGGGATACATTCGAACAGCGAATCATGTGGCTGTATATAGAGTAGAGGTTTAGTTGTTGTTCGACCTAACATTAGAATGGGCAAGATGCGTAATCTAAGCAACTTTGAGCGTGGAATGATTGTTGATGCCACACATGGTGATTCCAGCATCTCAGAAACAGCTGCCTTCCTGGGATTTTTATGCACTACAGTCTCTAGAGTTTACAGAGAATGGTGCGATAAACAAAACACATTCAGTGAGCGGCAGTTCTGTGGGCAAAACACCTTGTTAATGAGAGAGGTCAGAGGAGAATGTCCAGACTCATTCAAGCTAACAGAAAGGCCACAAACGCTCAAATAACAGCTGTTTAAAACAGTGGTATGCAGAAGGGCATCTCTTAAAGTACAACACCGTGAATAATTCAGGCTGTTGTAGAGGCAAAAGGGGATGCTACCCAGTACTAGATAAGTGTACCTAATAAAGTGGCAGGTGAGTGTACAGTAATGTCAAATCTGAAAACATGGTCTGAAAAAGTGGTACATGGGACCATAGAAACCGTGTCTGATAAAGAATGATGATGAAATATTACATCCATAGATAATGTAGTCCAATCGGTTCATGTTCCACGGTAATTGATGTCAATGGATCTCGTTATCCTGAAACTTTCATGATCTAAACATGGAATATTGTTGTCGGTTTCCATAGAACTATGCAACTATGCAAGAGTAATGCAACAGTTACTTATCATTTTGAGCAGTTGTATCAATTGATAGTTAGATCATTGTAATGAAATGAATAGACAGTCATTTCACATGTCACGGGCGTCCTCCTCTTCATCTGAAGAGGAGAGGCGAGAAGGATCAGAGGACCAAAATGCGGCGTGGTATGTGTTCATGATGAGTATTTAATAAAAGAAAGCACTGAACACTGAATACAAAACAATAAACAACCGTGACGCTACAAATGAGACCTGTGCTGACACAAGCCACTAACATAGACAATCACCCACAAACAAACAGTGCAACCCAGGCTAACTAAGTATGATTCTCAATCAGAGACAACTAATGACACCTGCCTCTGATTGAGAACCATACTAGGCCGAAACATACAAATCCCTGAATCATAGAAAAACAAACATAAACTGCCCACCCAACTCACACCCTGACCATACTAAATAAATACAAAACAAAGGAAATAAAGGTCAGAACGTGACAGATGTAATGTGTGAATTGCATTTTGAAATGGTAATACTTTGATGTTAAGTTGTGTCATTTTGAAGAGGTGATTTAAGTTCAATGAACAAATGATCTTAGCTTTGTGTGTATTGTATCCAAGCAATTGGAAAAAGTGTTTTGAAAAATGTGCATTTTGATCATTGGTTGTGAGTTTTGTGTCTAGAGTTTTGAAAAATGACATCAAGGTTCCGAAATTAGTGCCAAAGTGATTGTAAAAAACTGTAAGACACTTTATGTTGGTGTTTGATTCATTTTAACAGTTGCATTTGTCATGATATCAATAACATTATATTATGACATCCATAGTCTCACAGTGCAGATGGCATATTCATTTGAATGCTATTTCTCATGCATTATAAGGCCAAACTTACAATTGGTATCCTCATCGCTTATTAATAAAAACATGTGAACTCTCAACACTACGCAAACACTGCAATGTGGTAGTTATGACGCATGCTCCATATAGGAGGGGAGAAAGCACGTTGGCTTATGATCAGGGCACACAAATTCACTCATCCATTACGTAAAGGATACACACTTCCTGTAGGCACTAACTTGATATATCTAGCATATAAACTCAGCAAAAAAAGAAACATCCCCTTTTCAGGACCATGTCTTTCAAAGATAATTAGTAAAAATCCAAATAACTTCACAGATCTTCATTGTAAAGGGTTTAAACACCGTTTCCCATGCTTGTTCAATGAACCATAAACAATTAATGAACATGTACCTGTGGAAGAGAGTAAGACAGTAACAGCTTACAGACAGTATGGAATTAAGGTCACAGTAATGAAAACTTAGGACACTAAAGAGGCCTTTCTACTGACTCTGAAAAACACCAAAAGAAAGATGCCCAGGGTCCCTGCTCATCTGCGTGAACGTGCCTAAGGCATGCTGCAAGGAGGCATGAGGACTGCAGATGTGGCCAGGGCAATAAATTGCAATGTCCATACTGTGAGACGCCTAAGAGAGCGCTATAGGGAGACAGGACGGACAGCTGATCATCCTCGTAGTGGCAGACCACGTGTAACATCTGCACAGGATTGGTACATCCGAACATCACACCTGCGGGACAGGTAAGGGATGGCAACAACAACTGCCTGAGTTACACCAGGAACGCACAATCCCTCCATCAGTGCTCAGACTGTCCGCAATAGGCAGAGAGGCTGGACTGAGGGCTTGTAGGCCTGTTGTAAGGCAGGTCCTCACCAGACATCACCGGCAACAACGTCGCCTATGGGCACAAACCCACCATCGCTGGACCAGACAGGACTGGCAAAAAGTGCTCTTCACTCACGGTTTTGTCTCACCAGGGGTGATGGTCGGATTCACGATTATCATCGAAGGAATGAGCGTTACACCGAGGCCTGTACTCTGGAGCATGATCGATTTGGAGGTGGAGGGTCCGTCATGGTCTGGGGCGATGTGTCACAGCATCATCGGACTGAGCTTGTTGTCATTGCAGTCAATCTAAATGCTGTGCGTTACAGGGAAGACATCCTCCTCCCTCATGTACCCTTCCTGCAGGCTCATCCTGACATGACCCTCCAGCATGACAATGCCACCAGCCATACTGCACGTTCTGTGTGTGATTTCCTGCAAGATAGGAATGTCAGTGTTCTGCCGTGGCCAGCGAAGAGCCCGGATCTCAATCCCATTGAGCACGACCAGGACCTGTTGGATCAGAGGGTGATGGCTAGAGCCATTCCCCCCAGAAATGTCCGGGAACTTGCAGGTGCCTTGGTGGAAGAGTGGGGTAACATCTCACAGCAAGAATTGGCAAATCTGGTGCAGTCCATGAGGAGGAGATGCACTGCAGTACTTAATGCAGCTGATGGCCACACCAGATACTGACTGTTACTTTTGATTTTGACCCCCTTTTGTTCAGGGACACATTATTCCATTTCTGTTAGTCACATGTCTGTGGAACTTGTTCAGTTTATGTCTCAGTTGTTGAATCTTGTTATGTTCATACAAATATTTACACATGTTAAGTTTGCTGAAAATAAACGCAGTTGACAGTGAGAGGACATTTCTTTTTTAGTTTAGATTAAATGGGAAAAAGGAAATGCATGACGTCTGCATGTGGCCCATTTATACCTAAAAGCAACACCACAGAGATAGTATTTTAGCATAAAGCATAATCTCACAATAACTCAAGCAGAATTCCTAGCTTCATTCCAACATAGAATCACAGAAACAAAGTGACACAGAAACAATTGGCCCATGGAAACCCACCTAAAATGAATCAAGGCTCTGTGTATGGCATCAAGTAGGAACAAAAGAAAACCAAAATAAACACAAGAAATCCCGTAACTAACTAAACCATGTTGAGGTTACCATAAAATAGAAGTCGCGTATGTATTATCCAGAGAGGCAAGAGTGCAGTAGGGCATGTAACCAAATGTCATACAAATAAATACAAAACAGTATGGCCATCTATCATACATTTTATTTATGCAATTAGGAGAAAAGATTTCTTCCTTGTTCTCAACTTGCCTACCTGGTTAAATAAAGGTGAAATAAATAAATAAAGGTGAAATAAATTAAATAATCTCAGATATTTCATTGAAAATTAAAACTATCACAGACAGGCACCCAGTTTAATGATGTGTATAAAATGAGGGAAGTGTTTTGCAGAAACATCCTAAACGGAAAACCAAGAAAATCCAAGGCAGCAACTGGCAGACCACTGCTGGCCGTCTGCAGTGTTTGTGCACCCAGTCATTTAATGAAATTGTGGCATAATAAAAATACAATAAAACATTTGAAAACAGTAAAATTGTCTATTCAACTAATTACGGGTAGTGCATTTTCAAAATGAGAAAAAAATATAATTCAACTTTAGACAGCCTCCATACTAAAGTAAATATATTTTTTATTGAATTGTCTTTCATTGCATTTATAGACCCGTCTTGATTATCTATACAATACAGTATTATATTGCAAATATTCGGATCTATTTTTGGCAAATTATTCAACGTGTTAACTTTAGAATGTGCAAGAAAGGCATTTCACTGTACTTGTGCATGTGACATTAAAACTTGAATATTTGCCTTTGACTATCAAAACAGTTTAATTGATTGGACTGAATCATTTATGTATAAATAAATAGCCATGTCATGTGCTAAAATCTCAGAGAATACTTTTCAAGCTCCCACCCAGTCTCCCGCCAATCAGTCAATAACGTTAGTGTTTAGATTTAATTTTGGCAACCGTTCTAATAACAGCTCACTGACACTGGCGTTGCCTATCAACTTCGCTGGATGAGGTTGTCAAATGGAGTGATTTCAAATGGAGAAAAAAAAAGGTAAAACGGAAACGCATTGTTGAGTCCAAGCCTGTTGAGTGCTTACGGTAATTGTTTGTAACGTTTTGTGGTTGTTGAAATTAAGGTCCCTTAGGAACAAATGCTGTAGTTGTACTAAACTAACGTTAGAGCTCAGCTTGTGATGATGCTGTGGTTAGCAACTGGAATTGAGTTTGTAACTAGCTAGCTAACAATTATTTTTAAAAATTCGCCAATTATAAATCAAACAAACCTTTCCTCGGGAGGAAGTACATATCAGACCTCTGCAGAAGTTTGTTCCTAACGCAGTAAGCTAGATTCCCTATAGATGGCGGTAGAGGAGAACATAGCCAGGCCTAATAATAATTAAATAAGTGAGCTCCACACTTACAAACCTCCTTTCTTTCTAATTGGTATGATTGGTAAAGTTACTATTAAGCGCAGCTATAGGATAATCATGCCCTGTATTTCAGATTACAGTATCACTTCAGTAACCGACCCTACCCTACCCTGTTCAAAATGACCCCAAACAGACAATATTTGTAAAAAAAATAAATATAATATTTAAATAGGGCTACGATTATCTTTAAAAATTGTATTTTTCTATTTTTATACAAATAATGAAAATATGTAGGAGCACCTAAAGAAATTTAGGAGCAAAATAAAACATTTGAGGTAATAAAACTGTAATCCTTGATTTTTCTAGGCTCATTGGTGCTCCTAAATTTCAATTCAAGGTTGCACAGCAACATATTTAGGCGTATATGTGAGTAAAATGGTCACACTGTAGAGCATGGTTAAATGTTCTAATGATTGCAGCAGGTCCCAATTTTCTTCAACATACCTATACATTTCTTATTATTTCAGCCTGCAAATCTGGATATGGAGTGTGTGATGGAGCAGTAATGAGTCAACCCAATACTCCGGCAAAGTGGAACTCAAGGATTCTGGACTGTTGCATTGACAGGAGAGTCTGTAAGTGTAGGCTGTAATAGCAAACATAAACCTTTACAAGCTATAATGTCGACAATTTCATAATAATTTGTATCTTCCAGGTTTGTGTGGTACCTTCTGTTCAATGTGCCTAGCCTGTCAGATGGCTGAGAGGTATGGTGAATGCTTCTGTCTCCCCCTGCTGCCAACAACTATGATGATGATGCGCACATCAATGAGAGAGAGATACAACATCCCGGTGAGATAGCTGTCTAGTACAGTGCAACAAACCTACAAAACATCTGTGTATTAATGAATAACTACTTTTTTTATCATCACAGTGATATTGCTAAACAACATCATTGTCAATTTTGATAGCTTGGTTTGACTGTATGATTTATGTGTACTTATACAGTACAGTAGTCACCAATAAGCAATATATATATATATATATATATATATATATATATATATATATATATATTTTATCATCCCTCTGTATTTCTAGGGCAGCATAATTGATGACTGGGCAGTGCACATGTTCTGTGGACCCTGTGCTCTATGTCAGATGGCAAGAGAGATGAAACACCAGCTGTGTTGAGATTGAAAGGCAATCAATCCATTTGAGTTTTGGGGGTCTGTGCATACCTAATAAAAGAAGAAGAAAAACACTGATGGCTTTATATTACATACAGTATCTGATGAATTCCAATTGAATAAGTCATGCATGGAATTTAGAAAAAGGCAGAATAAACCTGCATGTACGATTATACAACTTTTATATATTGTGCACAACCATAATAAATGTTTTTGTTTATTTTCTTGCACATGCAGCTGTCAATTTGACTATTGATTATTGTTTGTTGCTAAAACAATGACAATGTAAAGTACAAAGTAAAGTACATGAGGAAATACTCTCACATAATTTTCAACACATTTTTATAGTAATGGCAATGGATGGAGGGATGATCGTGGCTGTGGAATGCAATTTATGAATTACCGTTGCCTAGTAACATCCTAAACACCAAAGCGTGCCATAAACTAACTTTCTAGCTAGATTAGGCTTGTTTGTTAACCTCTAGGTACGTTTTTGAAACGCAAAATAAAAGTTTACTAAAGAGTAAACATTAAGAATGTAAATGCATTACTTTGCAGATAATTGTATTTTATAATATTTACATTTGCTCAAGTAACTGGCTACTGTTGCTAGGTAGCTAGCAAGCTAGCCACAGTAGCTAGCTAGCTATTCGTATGATGAGCTAGCTAGAAGTAAAATCTAGGCCTATATTAATTATGTATTAATTTATATTCATTGAGCAGGGTAGTTGCAGGAAATATGTGCAACGTATTTCAAGACGCCACTACAAGACAACCAAGGACTTTAGCTGGGGGCCAGTTTGCCGGGATCCAGAAAAAGACATGGAGCTCTGGAGTGATGGATTGCTGTGTCGACAGAGATGTCTGTAAGTAATGGCTAGAATGGTACCTACACATGTTGATTGTTTGCATACTATTTGATTAATACGAGCCAACATGTACAACTACATATTTATTTTGACAGTGAAACTAAAACGTTTAATTTGGCTTTATATTACAGCATTTTGGATTTGAGATCAAACATGTTAACTTATATGAGGCAACAAACAGTACGCAATGCACCTTCTATATGAGGGTATTTTCATACATATCTGTTTTACCATTTAGAAAAGAAAGCACTTTATGTAGCCTATCTAGACCCCCATTTGAAGCTGTCATATGTATTTGGACAAATTCACTTATAGTGTATTACATTTTGTGAAACTTTTCTTATTTGGTCCCATATACCTAGCACACAATGACTACATCATGCTTGTGACTCTACAAACTTGGTGGATGCATTTGCAGTTTGGTTTGGTTGCCCAATAGAAATTAATGGTAAATAATTGATTGTGTCATTTTTCAGTCTCTTTTATTGTAAATAAGAATATAATATGTCTTTGAACACTTCTACATTCATGTGGATATTACCATGATTAGGGATAATCATGAATGAATTGTGAATAATGATGAGTAAGAAAGTTACAGATGCATAACTATCATACCCCCAATAAAATCGTGACTTCCCCTGTTATTGGTAATGGTGAGATGTTAGCATGTTTTTGGGGCATCTGTAACTTTCTCACTCATCCTTATTTGCTATTCATTCATGATTAGGCCTATCCGTAATCATGGTAGCATCCACATTAATGTAGAAATATTCAGAAACATTATATATTCTTATTTACAATAAAAGTGATTTGAAATTGACTCAATACATTATTCACCATTCTTTTTTATTGGGCACAATATACAGTGCATTTGGAAAGTATTCAGACCCCTTGACTTTTTCCACATGTAATTTTTTTCTCCACAAGTTACAACCTTATTCTAAAATGGATTAAATTGTTTTCCCCCCTCATCAACCTACACACAATACCCCATAATGGCAAAGCAAAAACAGGGTTTTAGACATTTTTGCAAATGTATATGTAGTACCAGTCAAAAGTTTGGACACACCTACTGATTCAAGTTTTTTTTATATATTTTTTTTTTACTATTTTCTACATTGTAGAATAATAGTGAAGACATCATAACTATGAAATAACACATATGGAATGATGTAGTGACCAAAAAAGTGTTAAACAAATCCAAATATATTTTATATTTGAGATTCTTCAAAGTAGCGAACCTATGCCATGATGACAGCTTTGCACACTTTGGCATTCTCTCAACCAGCTTCACCTGGAATGCTTTTCCAACAGTCTTGAAGGAATTCCCGCATATACTGAGCACTTGTTGGCTGCTTTTCCTTCACTCTGCGGTCCAACTCATCCCAAACCATCTCAATTGGGTTGGGGTTGGGTGATTGTGGAGGCCAGGTCATCTGATGCAGCACTCCATCAAGGCAAAGGGTGGCTACTTTGAAGAATCTTAAAATATATTTGGATTTGTTAAACACTTTTTTGGTTACTACATGATTCCATATGTGTTATTTTATAGTTTTGATGTCTTCACTATTATTCTACAATCTAGAAAATAGTAAAAGTAGGTGTGTCCCTACTCATTACTCAATACTTTGATGAAGCACCTTCGGCAGCGATAACAACCTCAAGTCTTCTTTTGGGTATGATGCTACAAGCTTGGCACACCTGTATTTGAGGAGTATCTCCCATTCTTCTCTGCAGATCCTCTCAAGCTCTGTCCGGTTGGATGGGGAGCTTCGCTGCACAGCTATTTTCAAGTCTCTCCAGAGATGTTCGATCGGTTTGAAATCCGGGCTCTGGCTGGGCCACTCAAGGACATTCAGAGACTTGTCCCGAAGCCACTCCTGCATTATCTCGGCTGTGTGCTTAGGGTTGTTGTCCTGTTGGATGGTGAACCTTCGCCCCAGTCACGAGGATCTCTTAGTACTTTGCTCCGTTCATCTTTCCCTTGATCCTGACTAGTCTCCAAGTCCCTGCAGCTGAAAAACATCCCCACAGCATTATTCTGCCACAACCATGTTTCACCGTAGAGGTGGTGCCAGGTTTCCTCCAGACGTGACGCTTGGCATTCAGGCCAAAGAGTTCAATCTTGGTTTCATCAGGCCAGAGAATCTTGTTTCTCATGGTCTGAGAGTCCTTTAGGTGCCTTTTGGCAATCTCCAAGCAGGCTGTCATGTGCCTTTTACTGAGGATTGGTTTCCGCCTGGCCACTCTACCATTAAGGCCTGATTGGTGGATTGCTGCAGAGATCGTTGTCCTTCTGGAAGGTTCTCCCATCTCCACAGAGGAACTCTGGAGCTCTGTCAGAGGGACCATCAGGTTCTTGGTCGCCTCCCTGATCAAGGCCCTTCTCCCCCCATTACTCAGTTTGGCCGGGCGGCCATCTCTAGCAAGATTCTTGGTGGTTCCAAACTTCTTCCATTTAAGAATGATGGAGGCCACTGTGTTCTTGGGACCTTTAATGCTGCAGAACTTTTTTGGTAACCTTCCCCAGATCTGTGCCTCGACACAATCCTGTCTCGGAGCTCTACGGACAATTCCTTCGACCCCATGGCTTGGTTTTTGCTGTGACGTGCACTGCGGGACCTTATTTACATTGCCTTCGGAAAGTATTTAGACCCCTTGACTTTTTCCACATTTTGTGACGTTACAGCCCTAAAATTGATTAAATATTTTTTTCTCTCAACATTCTACAGTCGTGTCCAAAAGTTTTGAGAATGACACAAATATTAATTTCCACAAAGTTTGCTGCTTCAGTGTCTTTAGATATTTTTGTCAGATGTTACTATGGAATAGTGAAGTATAATTACAAGCATTTTATAAGTGTCAAAGGCTTTTATTGACAATTACATAAAGTTGATGCAAAGAGTCAATATTTGCAGTGTTGACCCTTCTTTTTCAAGACCTCTGCAATCGGCCCTGGCATGCTGTCAATTAACTTCTGGGTCACATCCTGACTGATGGCAGCCCATTCTTGCATAATCAATGCTTGGAGTTTGTCAGAATTTGTGGGTTTTTGTTTGTCCACCCGCCTCTTGAGGTTTGACCACAAGTGGGATTAAGGTCTGGGGAGTTTTGTTTTGTTTTGTTCCCCGAGCCACTTAGTTATCACTTTTGCCTTATGGCAAGGTGCTCCATCATGCTGGAAAAGGCATTGTTCGTCACCAAACTGTTCCTAGATAGTTGGGAGAAGTTGCTCTCGGAGGATGTGTTGGTACCATTCTTTATTCATGGCTGTGTTCTTAGGCAAAATTATGAGTGAGCCAACTCCCTTGGCTGAGATGCAACCCCACACATGAATGGTCTCAGGATGCTTTACTGTTGGCATGACACAGGATTGATGGTAGCGCTCACCTGGTCTTCTTCGGACAAGCTTTTTTCCGGATGCCCCAAACAATCGGAAAGGGGATTCATCAGAGAAAATGACTTTACCCCAGTCCTCAGCAGTCCAATCCCTGTACCTTTTGCAGAATATCAGTCTGTCCCTGATGTTTTTCTTGGAGAGAAGTGGCTTCTTTGCAATTTTTTGCAATTCATCTGATCACTCTTCATAACATTCTGGAATATATGCAAATTGCCATCATACAAACTGAGGCAGCAGACTGTGAAAATTAATATTTATGTAATTCTGAAAACTTTTGGCCACGACTGTCCACACAATACTCCATAATGACAAAGTGAAAACATGTTTTTTAGAAATGTTTGCAAATTTATTAAAACACAAGTATTTACATAAGCATTCTGACCCTTTGCTATGAGACTCGAAATAGAGCTCAGGTGCATCCTGTTTCCATTGATCATCCTTGAGATGTTTCTACAACTTCATTGGAGTCCACCTGGGGTAAATACAATTGATTGGACATGATTTGAAAAGGCACACACCTGTCTGTATAAGGTCCCACAGTAGACAGTGCACGTTAGAGCAAAAACCAAGCCATGAGGTCTAAGGAATTGTCTGTAGACCTCCAAGACATGGAACAGGTAGGTTCGCTAGACCTTATTCATGGTTCCTTCACACATAAAGGTGGTGGAATTATTAGAGAATTAAGTCAAGGTCAGAATACGGTGTATCTGTAGACACACCTCTGCCACACCTTCATGTATTCAAGCTCCACCTTAAACGAATAGTGGGTGAATAGCATGCTATTTTCATACTTAAATTCAAGGTCTGAATATGCAGAGAAAAGTACATAAATATAAAAAGAGAATGACATTCCATTTATGCTTTCTTATCTTTGGTCAGAATCTGGGCCTGATTGAATATGCTAAAATACTTGACACTGTCAAATGGGAGGACTAAATACATAAAGTGCATTCATTTCCAAATGGATATGTATGGAAATGTGACATTATGTACTGTCGCCTCATATGAAACATTTGTTGTCTAAGCCAAAATGCTGGTGTATAGAGCCAAGTTATACATTTTAGCTTCACTGTCCAAATACAGTTCATTTACAGAGGAGTGTAATTGGGTCGGTTTCAGTCATCATTTACTTGCCTGTTCATTCATACCAACAGGTCTCTGTGGGTTTTTCTGTCCATGCATTCAGGCCATTAAAATGGCAGAGAAATACGGAGAGTGTTTCCTACTCTCTCATGTTCCATGGACACATTTTATGTTGCGAACCAGCATTCGGGAGCGGTATAACATAGAGGTATGCATATGGCATGTTGCTGATTGTACAGCTGTATAGAAATTATTGTATTGTTGAACATTTCCATTACCTGTTTCTCCACTACCTCATGCACACTAATCAACATTATCTTTGTACAGCATCAACTCAGTTATATCACAAAGTACTTTGAGGCGGTGTCCTGGACTAACGTTAAGCTACATCCTGGACAAAAAAAATGCTATTTCAATGGGAATTATCCTTTGGCCATGCTTTTTAGTCCAGGACTATGCGTAATCTGTGTCCAGTAAATCAGCCCTTTGTGTTATCTGTCTCATCCTCACCCTGTCAGGGCCAGCGCTAGTCAGGGCTTAGGGACTGATCATTATAGGCCTACGACATAGGAATGTGAGAAGTTGATATCACCTTAGCCACCCTAATAATATGTTGATTTCTACAGGGAACCATTTGCGATGACTGGTGTGTGACTGCTTTCTGCGGACCATGTGTTCAATGCCAAATGGTTCGTGAAGTCAATAAGGAGATTCCTAACTGACAGAGCCGCAAAGTGTTGTCTCCCGCACCTTGTTATGAAAATGTTAATTAAATTGTTGCAGTGAGGACCCTCAAGTTTTTGTACAACAAACTTCTTATGGTTACATTAGGACTGCTGTCATCTGAAGACTATGCCTGCAAGTCAACAAACTTTTTATGTTCCTCTGACTATACAGCACTATGTGAGCACAACCCTTTATCTAAATCCTCAGCAGTAAGAAAAAACAAGACACAGTACCATGTGACTGTCAGATGTATACAATGTGCAATATAACTTATAGTATTTTACTATTTATGATAAGTATGTTATTACCAGATTATGGCTAATTTAAATGTATTCAACTACCAGTTGTTTATATGAAAATACATTTGAAATAAGTACTACACAAGAATAGTTCAGAAATGAAATTATTGTTTTTAAACTTTTTGGATTATGTGTGAATTGCTAGATATTACTGCACTGTTGGAGCTGGAAACATATGCATTTCGCTGCACCTGCGATAACATCTGCAGATCTGTATTACGCGAACAATAAACTTTGATTTGAAAGTCGGTCTTTGACCTAAGCACCAAGTTCAATAAAAATACTAACAAAGTTACAAAATATCCAGTTAACCACAAGTCATTCCTGTGGCAGTAGGACTTTAGGACCATTTCAATTCAAATCTTATTCGTCATATGCTTCATAAACAACAGGTGTAGACTAACACTGAAATGCTTACATACGGTCCCTTCCCAACAATGCAGAGAGTAAAAAATGTATAAAAATAATTGAAAAATAATAATGAGGACTAAATACACAATTAAATGTTTTTGTTTTCACCTTTATTTAACCAGGTAGGCCAGTTGAAAACAAGTTCTCATTTACAACTGCGACCTGGCCAAGATAAAGCAAAGCAGTAAGACAAAAACAACAGAGTTACATATGGGATAAACAAACGTACAGTCAAAAACACAATAGAAAAATCTATATCTAGTGTGTGCAAATGTAGTAAGATTAGAGAGTAACGAAGACTTGGCTATATCCACGGTGTACCAGTACACTGAGCCAAGTTTTGAGAAAATGTCCAACTGCAATGCCTGGGCGACTAAACTGCATTGGTGTAAACTACTTAAGTAAAAATATTTTATAAAGTAATACTTAAGTAGTATTTTGGTGTATCTGTCCTTTAATATTTATATTTTTGTCAACTTTTACTTCACTCTATTCCTAAAGAAAACATTGTACTTTTTACTCCATACATTTTCACTGACAACCAGAAGTACTTACTACATTTTGAATGCAGCAGGACAGGAAAATTGTGAAATGCATGCACTTATCAAGAGAACACGTGTCATCCCTACCGCCTCTGGTCTGGCTGACTCACTGAACACAAATGCATATTTTGTAGATAAGATCTTCTGTGTTGGAGTGTGCCCCTGGCTATCCGTACGTTTTAAAAACAAGAAAATGGTGCCGTCTGCTTTGCTTCATTTTAATGAATTTGAAATTATTTATACTTTTA
Organism: Oncorhynchus mykiss; assembly: GCF_057628025.1. Lineage (NCBI taxonomy): Eukaryota > Metazoa > Chordata > Actinopteri > Salmoniformes > Salmonidae > Oncorhynchus > Oncorhynchus mykiss. Next base: position 23,199,369 of record NC_143023.1, on the reverse strand, counting down.
CTTTAGATACTTAAGTATATTTTAGCAATTAGACTTACTTTTGATACTTAAGTATATTTAAAACCAAATACTTTTAGACTTTTGCTCAAGTAGTATTGTACTAGGTGACTTTTACCGGTATGACAATTGGGTACTGTAAATGACATGAAGCCAAACCAATTCTTAGCCTAAATTATTTAAATACAGTCTATTACTAACGTTATAGTACAGTATGTTCTTACCAGACTTCGGGTGTTACTGTGAAAATATCTTCATCCTCAACTTTCATTTCCTCCGCGTATTTAAAACTTTCAAAAGAGTGAGTTTCTTTCGGACACAAAAGTCCGCGATAAACTATATAATTTTCATAATTCGCCATACTTAAACACAGTTTACAGAGTTAAAGTATGCTACTTTTCGTCAAAAACAACGTATGTGCGTCAGTAAAATGGGAGGGAAGCAGATGCAAAAAAATATAATTCACTCAGCAGATAGCAGCATAATCCAATTACAATAATACACTAATAATAATCATTCATAATAATTAAAATAAGAATTGCTCATACTAATACTACTACTAATAATACATTTTGAATAGGTAGATTTGGACCCATCCAAAGATGCAGTTACAACACCAAAATTGGTTAAGTTATGTCATGTTTGATCAAGTCAAGCTGTTGATCCTTGAATTTGAAAAAGGTGCCTAAAGGCTTGCAGATCACACTGAGATATGGAAATCTATTTCATCAATTACCTGATTTGGGGTAAGTTATAGCAAACACATCCCTGTCCTGAACTTTGAAATCATTGGCATATTTCAGACTCAGGTATAGCCTACAGTAAGGTTCTGCCAGTTCAGCCCTGACCTAGAGGGATATGTTTAATACATCAATGCAAATGTCAGAGAGGAAAGTACCCCTCCCTCTCTTGTAGCCCTTTATTGCAATGGGGCCTTTGTCAAGGGCATAATCAAATGAAATCAACTCAAATTTTATTGGTCACATACACATGGCTTGCAGATGTTATTTAGTGTAGTGAAATGCTTGTGCTTCTAGTTCCGACAGTGCAGCAATATCTAACAAGTAATCTAACAATTCCACAACAAATACCTAATACACACAAACTAAGTAAAGGAATGGAATAAGAATATGTACATATACATATATGGATGAGCAATGACCAAGCGGCATAGGCAAGATGCAATAGATGGTATAAAATACAGTTTATACATATTGGAAGAGTAATGCAAGATATGTATACATCATTATTAAAGTGGCATTAATAAAGTGACTAGTAATCCATTTGTTAGAGTGGCCAATGATTTCAAGTCTGTATGTAGGCAGTAGCCTCTCTGTGTTATTGATGGCTGTTTAACAGTCTGATGGCCTTGAAATATAAGCTATTTTTCAGTCTCTCGGTCCCAGCTTTGATGCACCTGTACGGACCTTGCCTTCTAGATGGTAGCGGGGATGAACAGGCAGTTGTTGTCCTTGATGATCTTTTTGGACTTGTGATATCGGGTGGTGTAGGTGTCCTGGAGGGCAGGTAGTTTGCCCCCGGTGATGCGTTGTGCAGACCACACCACCCTGTGGAGAGAGCCCTGCGGTTGTGGACGGTGCAGTTGCCGTACCAGGCGGTGATACAGCCCAACGGGATACTCTCAATTGTACGTCTGTAAATGTTTGTGAGAGTTTTAGGTGACAAGCCAAATATCTTCAGCCTCCTGAGGTCCCCCAGAGGGCTTGAGATGGGATGGATGGCCAACACAAGAAGCAGTAAACCCAATTCAAGAAAGGAAGGAGCGTTTGTAAACCTTTTCACTGTCTATCTGTTCCCCACAGCTATAGGGTAAGCAAACAATGAGACGTCTCACCTAATGTTGCAACCATTACAAATAGGTCTACCTTGCCATTGACAACAAGTTTCAATACAGATTGGTCAATAGGTTTCCACACAGACTATTCTGGTCAACAGGGTTCTATACAGACTAGACTGGTCAACATTGTTTCTACACAGACTAGACTGGTCAACAGGTTTCCACAGACTAGACTGGTCATTGTAAGGCTAACTACAAGGGGAACAATCTATTATCTCCAGTGAATTAGAAGTGGCATTCCGGTGGTAGGTGTGGAGCACCGATCCTTCAGATTGGAAAGGCAATATGTGTGGGAATCTGGACACAACAAGAGTATTCATCATTCAAGGACAAGCCCACTACTGTACAGACACCAAGTCACCATGGAAACCAGCCGAGTTGGGTCACACAGTACATAATGGGGTTTGTAGTAACAGTATGCGTGCACGTCAGGTGTGAAAATGTGATTTTCTTCTCCTTACAACACCACACCATACATAAAGCTCTCATACGAGGAGCCTGAACTACACCTCAAAGTTGAGTACAAATTTGACCTCCATCTCCTCCCTTTTGTAGATGTTTTAATTAGATTTTGTATAGTATATATTGTGTAATAAGCACAATGCACAACTCAAAAGTAGCATATGAAGTCATTTATTGGCCATTCACACACACCTCACTAAATTTCCATAGAGTAGCATAACCCACTGTTACCATGTCATGTAATCTTACAACATAAATAAGCCATTATGCTGCTTCAGTCATGTGACAAGAAGTGTGCCAACATTTGTATTTCATCATGTTGAATGAGATTAAGTTAATCTCTTTCATACCTGCAGTAATGCAGCTGAGCACACACAGTGTAACAACAGTATTGTACCATCTGCTTACATGTTAAAGTAGTATAGTAATTGTACTACAACGCTTAAGAGTCATCCACTTTCATCCACTTGTTATAAATACTCAATCTACCGTACTAATTCCAGCACAATAATAAATCATACATTTAAAAAAAATAAGTATCATAACAAAAAAAGTCTGAAATCATGAATGCTCATATTCCTGCCCTCTTTCTGAGCGATACAAAATTAATCTGTACAGGCGCAGTCTGGTTGAAAGGCCCTGTGTGTGTGTGTTAAAGACCCTCTTTGTTTGGGCTCCCAGCCAGTCTCAGTTGCTGTGCACCAGTGTGACGAAAAGGAAGAGAGAACAGAGGGAGATGGATCCAGTGAGCACCGCCTTCACCAGGAGGGCTGTCCAGCTCCCCAGCAGGAACACATGGACAAACAACCTGAGAGAAGTTAGAGGACAGAGGAGAAAATGAGTAGATGTCTATGAACAATTATGATTATGGTTGTGTAGCTTTGTTTTTTACCAATATGTCAGTTGTTGGCTACCATGAAACTGATTGTTGCTAACATAATTACGATGGATTATGACATGAACTTGGAGGTGTCATTGTTTTCAGTACCATTTCAATACTGTATTGTTTCTTTTGAAAAATAGGGGTTGGTTATCCAGACCATTACACAACTGTAGCTAGCAGTGTTTATAATGACCTCTAGTGGTGTAGAGAAAAACTTCAGTTCCCTCCCCAGAACAGATGAGCACTATGAGCTGAAAACCAGCTCTGTGAGGATGACCATTTCTACAGTATGCAGTTCCACGGTTCCCTTCCCTGGGTACGTTGAAGTACGTGATACTCACTCCATGAGGAAGGCCTTGTATACACACAGCCCTAGCAGTACAGTCACAGGCAGACGGAAGCTCTTCGGGAGGTCGTACCGCGTGAACATCCACACCACTGCTGCCATGGCGATATAGTGCACCTGAAATAGAACACGACACCGAATTTCCTTAAAAACTAGACTTCTTCCAAGCCTGCCACAGGAAATGTAATGTTGATGAGTATTCATTATCTAAGTATTTACTGGAAGTCTAAATAAATGTCTATTTGATTCAGCAGTATAAGTGTCAGTGCAGGGGGATTTACCAGGCTGATGTTGGAGTCGAAGCTCATCTGTATGTACTTCCAGTCAAACTCAATGCCTCTGGCACCCACCCATAGAGGTATACACCTGGATGACAGGGCAAGAGGATTAAATACAAGAGACACCATTGCAATTAAACATACTGACAACTACACCAGTGAGCTTGGGTAGTGAATGACTATAATCTACACTGAAATTAATGTGAATCTGGAATGCACCCAAAGAGATTTAAAGAGAAACAGCAGGGGAACAGAGAAAGATAGAGAAAGAGAATGTACCTTGACATAACGAGCTCTGCTGTGGCCCATCCCATCGCTGCCACCATGATCTTGTACTCTCCCTTCCCTGCGTTCCTGGACATGACCAGATGCAGGCCCAGAAGGTCTGCTAGGTCCACCGTGGCCTTCATAAACTCACCAACAAAGTCATACACGCCAGCTCCTCCCTCCCACGTAGGGAAAAATGTGGCCAGAAATAGCATCTGTAACAGAGACATTGTTAATGCAGTAACAAATGTTTTTGTATTGTCACATATACCGGATAGGTGCAGTGAAACATGCTGTTTTACATGGTCAGCCATAGTTGTACTGCACCCTTGTAGCAAATTAGGGATAATTGCCTTACTCAAGAGCACATTGACAGATTTTTCACCTTGTCGGCTCGAGTATTCAAACCAGTGACCTTTCGGTTACTAACCGCTAGGCTACCTGCTGCCCTAGTAGGATACATATTAACTAGTAATAACTAATAACTAGTAGGCTACATTAGTAATCAAGCAGTTTTTAGTTCCTTTGACAGAATGATGGTACTTTTATTGCTTTTCAGAAAACAGACAGTTCGGACAGTCAATGTTCACCTTGCATAGCTGCACAAATAGGTAGGTAGCTCCTGCTTGAACACATCTCCAGAATGCATTATATTCTGATCTACAATAGGGATCAAGAGAAAGACATTGTTTAAAACATTCTAGTATACAGACACATGGCTGCCTAGAGTGGCAGGAGGATTGGCTGACTTCCTCTCAATCTGCTGACATTTCCATGTAGATTACATTTCACCCTCTAAAATATTAATTATATTTAACTCTGCAAATTAGTTAAAATCAAATTATTATTTACAATGACGGCCTACACTGGATTCGAACCAGGGACTGTAGTGATGGCTCTTGCACTGAGATACAGTGCATTGTGCCACTCAGGAGCCCAGTAAGGGTGACTAGCTAGTGAACAGATCATTAAAAAATATATGTTCAGTAGCTAAATGTATGGGGTAAACTAACAAATTAATCCAATGCATTTTATATAGTATGAGAGGTGCTGATACTTACAATCCACTGCATTTGTAGGTTATAAAGTAGGGAAAATAAGCCAAGGCAAAGCAATTCCCGAAATGAAATAGCGTCATATTGCCAGGGAGTCCAACACTGGCGAATCCTCCAACGAGTCTGTGAATGAATGAAGACATGATGGCTGTTAGCTAGCAACAATTATCGACACAATATTAGCAGGCTAACGTTAGTTACTTTAGAAGCATTGGAGCAGATAATCTAACAGTGACGTTAACGTTACTTGCTAGCATCCTCTCTTCCTGCACGCTCAAAAGGTTGCTTCCGTGCAAGGTCTAACCCATTATAAATTTAAATATGTTAGATAAGTTAAATGCGTATAAAGAACACACGTCTAAATGAAGATCGACACGAATCATTTAGAAATACCTGTACTTACTCAGGTTGACCGAGGGATTATTAAGATGCTAATGCTAGTTTGCTAACGCGTTGGTAGAAGGACGGAAACTAGTTTTCCAGTAGTTACCACAGCCACAAAGTCGTAATTGGCTATATCGTAGAAAATTAAAAACAAAAATGTGCCTTTTGGTCTTAATTTAAGGTTAGGGTGGTTATGCATAAGGTTAGCAGTGTGGATTTTCTAAGGTTCCAAATCAGATTTTAAGAATATAAATTGTAGAAATAGGCGGGGTTTATAACTTTGTGGCTGTGGTAACTAGTAACGACCCGGAAACTACCAAAATCCTACCATTAAATGATTCCGCTATTCCTTGATGTCCCCGACCTATGGTTCCGCTCGTGCATTTGGACAGAAACTCAAATAGGGTCGTGTAAAGCAAATGGACGGAACGACAGAACGGAGTCATGGTTAACCGTAATAATTTCAAGGCAGGACTTCGGCAGTTTCTGACAAGATTGTTTCGTATGAAAAGGTTTACAAACTCTGATTTCTGATGTTCATGCAACGAGTAAATAGTTCATGCATTGTCGTTGACATGAAAAAAACAACTAATGACAATTTATAGGTTTAAGGATATTTGCAGCACTATAGCAAGCCTGGACAGCCGCTAGTTAGCGCTATTATCCACTGACAAACGACGTTAGGAATAATAGCGTTATCTTGCGGCGGCAGGGCTACACTAGTCAAACGTCGAGTTAAAGGCCCAGTGCAGTCAAAAACGTGATTTGTGCGTTTTAAAAATATTTCCAAACTATGAGCTTGGAATAGTACTCTGTAAACTGTAAAATTGTGATAATGCCCTTTTAGTGTATGAGCTGTTTGAAAAGACAGCCTGAAATGTCAACCTCTTTTGGTGGGATGGAGTTGGTCTGCTCTTGCTAAGAACATTTGTTTTCAATTAAAAATGGTCAAAAATAAATCACAGTAAGGTACTTAATTGTTACCCAGAAATTATTTGATTGAGCTATAAAATGGCTACATTGAACCTTTAAAGCTCATTATGGTCATTCAGGCATCTACAATGTGCAGTAGTCTAGGCTACTGTCTAATATAGAAATGTACAACCATGCGATAATGACATTCCAAAATAATGAATGTTGTGGCATTTCATGTGAACAGTGTTGAATGCAGAAAATATACCGGTCATTTGGTTTACCTTGTGCTACAATATTTGCCACTAGATGTCTCCTGCGATTTCCGTTAGGGCATGATTAAATCACTTGCAATTGTGGACTAACAGAACTTTCAGAATGCATTTGCATGTTCTTGGAGAGTTGATACTTGATTGAGAAACTCAGTCCCATGGCCTTACACCCGTTCAATTCTGTCAGATAAACTGGCTGAGAAGTCATCCAGTGCAACATGCATAACCAGATTGATATTGAATTTGCCAATCATGTTTGACTCCTGGTCCTAGGTACCAACAAGGGTATGCAGACTTTTGTTCCAGCATAGTATTAAAACTGGCCTGGCTAAAGCATCAGCTATTTAAACTGTAGTTTAGGGATTAACATGTGTATGTTCAAATAATGCAAATGTGCATACAAAAGTCAAATCCTGTCATTAATGTAACAAACATCAACAAGCATCATCTTCATGTTCTGCATCCTGAATGCAGATGACGACTTATGTCATTGTGAGAGAACATGTTCTTATAACACTGGGCAAACAGGAAACATGAACAACAAGGCAAGACAGAGACATTTGTAAAGATTTATTACTTTTTTAGTTACAGTAGCTTGTCTTTCTCACTTGACTCTTAAACTAGAATTATTTTAACACCAATATTACATGGTAACAGCCAGTATGGAAACATCACAGCAATGTTCTGGGAAGACAAACACATACTGTCAAGTCAAAACCGTCTCAGTGGGACTCTCATAAAGGAAAAAACAAATACTTGTACACACAGCCTACTACAGAGACTAAGTTGTGTTGTAGAGAGTGGTGGAGGGCTGGGGGTACTAGGGGTGTGACACTGGAGGGTGTGAGTGCATGTAAAAGGGGGGTGGGTCCCATTGCAGCTTTCTGGAGCCGGACAGTTACTCCTTAGAATGCATGTACAGCAACAGGTCAGCGACACGGTGGCTGTAGCCAAACTCATTGTCATACCTGGGGAAACACAGACAGACAGAGTCATAGTTTAGTTGAGGGCTGAGAATAACCAAAAAAGGGGTCCAGCATTAGCAGGGGAGGAACTATAGAATTAAGAATGATTGAATATTTACTCTAATTCTAAGGGAGTTATTTACCAGGAAATGAGTTTGACAAAGTTGTCGTTGAGGGAGATGCCAGCGCCAGCATCAAAGATGGAGGAGTGGGTGTCGCCAATGAAGTCAGAAGACACAACCTGGTGGGACAGGAAATAAGCAGTGAGAAACCCACCAACAGAACAGCTGCAGTATACAGAGATCTATGTCATCTGGGAGCCCTGCTTTTAAACTACAACTTACTAATAACGCATATAATTGCCAGTAAAACTGAGCTCCATTGCCACCTCTGCTCATCTTTCATGTTGACATACATATTTTGTAATTAACTTCTAGGGTAGGGGGCAGCATTTGGAATTAAAAGCATGCCCAAATTAAACGGCCTGCTACTCGGGCCCAGATGATAAGATATGCATATAACTGGTAGATTTGGATAGAAAACTCATTTCCAAAACTGTTAAAATAGTGTCTGAGTATAACAGAACTGATTTGGCAGGCAAAAACCTGAGAAAATTACAAAACCTACTTCCTGAATGGATTTTTCTATTCAATGCCATTACAGTATCCATTGACTTAGGACTCAAATTGCATTTCCTATGCTTTCTACTAGATGCCTGTCTTTAGAAATTGTTTCAGGCTTGTATTCTGATAAATGAGGGAGTAAGACCAGTCTGAATGAGTGGACCCTGACGTGTCAGAGCTTTTTCATGCGCAATCCCGAGAGAGTACCTTTCTTGTTGACCTTTAATATTGACGACGTTATTGTCCGGTTGAAATATTATAGATCATTAAGGCTAAAAACAACCTGAGGATTGAATATAAACATCATTTGACATGTTTCTATGAACTTTACAGATACAAATTTGGATTTGTCTGCCTGTTTTGACTGCGTTTGAGCCTGTGGATTACTGAAGAAACCGCAAACAAAACAGGATTTTGGATATAAAGACTTCAAACAAAAGGAACATTTATTGAATAAATGAATGTCTTCTGAGTGCAACCATATGAAGATCAAAGGTAAGGGATTAATTTTCTCTCCATTTCTGACTTGTGTAACTCTTCTACTTTTCTGGCTACTGTTTAATGATTTATCTGCTGGGCTATGTTCTCAAATAATTGTAAGGTATGCTTTCGCTGTAAAGCATTTTAAAAAATCTGACAGTGGTTGGAGTCACAAGAAGTTAATCTTTAAACCTATGTAAAATATGCTTTGTTTTCTGAATTTTTATAATGACACTTTCTGTATTTGGCGTTCTGCAATCTCACTGGATGTTGGCCAGGTGGGACCTAGCGTCCCACCTACCCTAGAGAGGTTAACTTACAGAGTCCTCAGTGTATCCCAGGTATCCCTTCATGGGTCCTTCGGCGGCCTTCTTGACAGCCGCCTTGATCTCAGCATAGCTGCCAGGCCGGGACAGGCGGCAGGTTAGGTCCACCACTGATACGTCAGCCACGGGCACACGGAAGGCCATGCCAGTCAGCTTGCTGACAGAGAGAGAGAAGACTTACATCAGCACTTGTATAATCAGTCTTTTTCATCACGCACACATCTGCATTCAGCATCTTTGATAAGTAGTAGGCACAATCACATAAATGTATGCAAACACCCATCACAGGAGGCTGCTGAGGGGAGGACGGCTCATAAATGGCTGGAATGGAGTCAACCACATGGAAATCACATGTTTGATGTCATTCCAACCAGCCTCCTGTGACACACACACCATCTACTGACCCGTTGAGCTCAGGGATGACCTTGCCCACAGCCTTGGCAGCTCCGGTGGAGGCAGGGATGATGTTCTGGTGGGCACCACGGCCATCGCGCCATGCCTTGGCAGAGGGGCCGTCCACCGTCTTTTGGGTGGCGGTGTAGGCGTGGACTGTGGTCTGAGGACCAGAGAGAGAAAAAGATGAGCATGGTTTCCATAGCGTCAGCAGATGTGTCAATATGGACCACAGGAACAAGAGACATTCAGATGCTCCCTGCTCATGAAGATGCATGGACAGTCTAATGGAAGAAAAACACTGACCATGAGGGCCTCCTCGATGCCGAAGTTGTCGTGGATGACCTTAGCCAGGGGGGCCAGGCAGTTAGTCGTGCAAGATGCATTACTGTGGATGACCAGAGAGAATTACAATAGGTCACCAATTCAGATGAATCATTTATGCTACCCTTATTAAAAGGTTGACAATTCTTGTGAAGAGTTTGCCCTTTGATCATGAATGTATTGGTCAGGAATTAAGGGACTCACCTGACGATGGTCATGCTGGAGGGGTCGTACTTGTCCTCGTTGACTCCCATGACGAACATGGGGGCGTCAGGTGAGGGGGCGGACACAACCACCCGCTTGGCACCACCCTGGATGTGGGACTGTGAAAACAGAAAATAAAACACATTGAGAAAGTCTCAAATCTTGAATGCACATCTAATACATCATATTTTATGTTTGTGTCTGGATCTGACTGGTCCTAATACACCTGAGAACTGTTGATAAAGTCTTTAGAGTTTCATTTTGGAAAAGTACATTAGGGTTACTTATCTGGCTGGCGCAAGGCATTGTGGAGCACTATAGTCATCAGTGCTTGACAAGGACACAAGTGTGTCAGTCTTGTGTCTGGGTACTGCTACTTACAGAGGCCTTGTCAATGCTGAGGAAGACTCCGGTGGACTCAACGACGTAATCGGCACCGGCTTTACCCCATGGGATCTCATGGGGCTTCATACTAATGGGGAGAGAGATATTAAGGAAAGCTTTGACTATGTACAGTCGTGGCCAAAAGTTTTGAGAATGACAAATTCATTTCCACTAAGTTTGCTGCTTAAGTGTCTTTAGATATTTTTGTCAGATTTTACTAGGGAATACTGAAGTATAATTACAAGCATTTCATACGTGTCAAAGGTTTTTATTGACAATTACATGAAGTTGATGCAAAGAGTCATTATTTGCAGTGTTGACGCTTTTTTCCAAGACCTCTGCAATCCGCCCTGGCATGCTGTCAATTAACTTCTGGGCCCCATCCTGACTGATGGCAGCCCATTCTTGCATAATCAATGCTTGGAGTTTGTCAGAATTTGTGGGTTTTTGTTTGTCCACCCGCTTCTTGAGGATTGACCACAAGTGGGATTAAGGTCTGGGGAGTTTCCTGGCCATGGACCCAAAATATCGATGTTTTGTTCCCCGAGCCACTTAGTTATCACTTTTGCCTTATGGCAAGGTGCTCCATCATGCTGGAAAAGGCATTGTTCGTCACCAAACTGTTCCTAGATAGTTGGGAGAAGTTGCTCTCGGAGGATGTTTTGGTACCAGTCTTTATTCATGGCCGTGTTCTTAGGCAAAATTGTGAGTGAGCCTACTCCCTTGGCTGAGAAGCAACCCCACACATGAATGGTCTCAGGATGGTTTACTGTTGGCATGACACAGGACTGATGGTAGCGCTCACCTCGTCTTCTCCGGACAAGCTTTTTTCCAGATTCCACTTTCTGATATTTTGGGGCTTAAGAGAAAGTGACTTTACCCCAGTCCTCAGCAGTCCAATCTCTGTACCTTTTGCCGAATATCAGTCTGTCCCTGATATTTTTCCTGGAGAGAAGTGGCTTCTTTGCACCAGGCCATCCTCCAAAAGTCTTCACCTCACTGTGCATGCAGATACACTCACACCTGCCTGCTGCCATTCCCGAGCAAGCTCTGTACTGGTGGTGCCCCAATCCCGCAGCTGAATCAACTTTAGGAGACGGTCCTGGCGCTTGCTGGACTTTCTTGGGGGCCCTGAAGCCTTCTTCACAATAATTGAACCGCTCTCCTTGAAGTTCTTGATGAGCCGATAAAATGGTTGATTTAGGTGCAATCTTACTGGCAGCAATATCCTTGCCTGTGAATCCCTTTTTGTGCAAAGCAATGATGACAGCACGTGTTTCCTTGCAAGTAACCATGTTTGACAGAGGAAGAACAATGATTCCAGGCACCACCCTCCTTTTGAAGCTTCCAGTCTGTTAGCATGACAGAGTTCTCTAGCCTTTTCAACACTCACACCCGTGTTAACGAGAGAGTCACAGACATGTCAGCTGGTCCGTTTGTGGCAGGGCTGAAATGCAGTGGTAATGTTTTTTTGGGGTTCAGTTCATTTGCATGGCAAAGAGGACTTTGCAATTAATCTGAGCACTCTTCATAACATTCTGGCGTATATGCAAATTGAGGTAGCAGACTTTGAAAATGAATGTGTTATTCTCAACTTTTGGCCACGACTGTACAGACTCAGTGAGCATAGCCTTGCTATTGAGAAAGACCTGGATCTCAAGATGAGACTATGTGCACACAAAATGAGGTGGAAACTGAGCTGCACTTCCTAACCTTCTGCCAAATGTATGACCATAGAGACACATTTCCCTCAGATTGCACAGACCCACATAGAATTCAAAAACGAATCCAATTTTGATAAACTCCCATATCTATTGGGTGATATACCACAGTGTACCATCACCGCAGCAACCAGTGAAGAACACCATTGTAAATACAACCCATATTTATGTTTATTCATTTTCCCTTTTCTACATCATTACAACACTGTGTATAGCCATAATGACATTTGAAATGTCTATTCATTTGGAACTTTTGGGATTAACATTCAAAATGGGTGAATATTTCCTTTAAGCCTCAGTGTTAACACTGAGCTGGGCCTTGCAGACAGGTGGCACCAGCCCTCAAAGGCCAATAGCAACACTGAGGAGATACTGGCCAGAGGGATTACAGACCACTGAGGTAATACTCTGAGCCAGGGAGAAAGGGGCACACACATTCAATCAACCTAGCCCCATAGAATGGAACTTCACTCAGATGTACAGAAACGCTGCACGCACGAGCACACGTGATGATGTCGTCACTCACCACTGGAATACGGAGATGGAGTGGTCATCCACAATCAGCTTCCCGTCCTCCATGCTCACCTCACCCTTGTAACGGCCGTGGGTGGAGTCATACTTGAACATGTAAACCTGTGGAGAAAGAGAATGTTGGAGAAAACCTTGATGTTCTCTGACAATGTCAGTTTTGTTTATCAGTTCATTACACATGGGGTAATTGGTGTGTTATTACAATAAATACTACCACATAATACTACCACTGATTAATATGGCAGGGTGCCATGTTATATGAAGGCTGTTGGTTGAGGGACTGAAAGACTCAGCTCACCATGTACTGCAGGTCGATGAAGGGATCGTTGATGGCAACGACTTTGATTCCCTTCTGCAGGCAGGCCCTGAGGACCAGGCGGCCAATACGGCCAAATCTGGACAGAGAGGGAAAGGCTGGATTCAGTACAGACACAGGGCGACATGGGATTTCTACCCTAAAAAAAATAAATCTAAAATCCCCTCGTGATGCTGCTAAACTAACATGTTTGAGTTAGGATTTACAAATCATGTGGAAGGGTGAGTGAAGTAGTGTGTACTTAACTGTGTGACTCGGATGCATGTGCATTGGTGTGTTGGTTTACAGTGTAATCCTTATTATCTGTTAACAGTGCGGTCCTCCTCTTCCCATCTAACACTACGGACTCCCCTCAACACCACACCTTCTGGGGCTGGTTGCACCAGTTGGTCGTAACTATGTCCAACGTAAAATGTGCTCTACGCTGGACCTAAAAATGATCCCTGTTACACCACATGTTTGACCACACACGGCTATTACTTTAAAGTATTTAAATTAGCCTACTTTATTCCAATATCTTCGTAATTTAGAGGGTCATTCCCACAGTAATTATTGATTGACCCATCCAGATGTGGTTTAGAAAACATGCATAGTGGTGGGCTTTGCAAAGTGATGAGACGTGCCTCGCAAAGTTCAGAATGGTCACGAGGATGGTAACAGCCTAGTAAATGGGCGCAGGCTAGCAACCATCATTATAAAGCATCAAATCTCATGAACGCCCATTGCTTACGCCGGACTTAGCTACAACTAAATTCTTATCCCAAAGTTGGACGTAGCTACGCCCTAACTAAAATGTAACAACTTTTACACTCAACTGGTCACTGATGACAACCTCAGGCTCTGTGGGGGCTGACAGATACCCATAGGAAGACGACCAATGTCTGTTCAGTGTTCACTGTTTGCTGCTCCTAATTGCGATTTACACCATAGATCCTTCAGTTATCAGTGTGTTTTGCAATTGCATTGCTTCATAGCCTGTTATTATTACATAACTCTTAACAGGGGCTGGATGTCTGTGGGTCATTTTCCATTATTTTTAATGGCAGTGTTTAACACTGTTTTTGATAAATATGCAACAATGTGTATTGGAGGTGAATGTAATGCTTACCCGTTGATTCCAACACAGAGGTCTGACATAGTTGCTGTTGATTGGGTTGTAGTGGTGAACCTGAAACAAGACAGAACATGTATTGCAACAAAAGTATCTCCCTGTAGAAACAGCAAAGTCTTGCAAAATGTACAGCTTTCACAAAGAGGGTAGGCCTAACTAACACCGACTCTTCCCAGGCCGTCTATTCCCACAGAGCCTAGAATCGGCAATCACTTTTTTTCTATAACAGAGATAGTAGTACCACAGTTTAATTTGTCCAGTTAAGTAACAGCAGTTAGCTAAGTCAAACACTTGTTCTGCTATGTAGTGAAGGACTAGGTGGCCTAGTGATGGGAGGTGTAGGTTAGATTTGTGTCCCTAACTTGGCTACGTGAGGCTCCATTGTCTCCAGGCCTGTTTAACATGCCAGACAGAGAAGCAGCAGGCCCAGACTTCCTATTCAGAGGACTTCCTTTGTCGACTCCAGGGGAAACTAGCCCAGTATGGAACAAACACTGGGTTCTGGGCTCCTCCCTTCTAGACTGTCTCAATCCACAGGGGATATCAATCAGTAGCTCTCCTCTGCAATGTTAACTCTCACTGTATTACCAGCCGGTAGGACTGGTGCCAGGCCAGTCTCATTACTTTCCAGAGGCTGCGGTGTGTAAGGAACAATAAAATACAACCTTCTGGTTTAATAGGAGACTAGGCTATTGGTCTACTTTGACTTCTCCAATGGTCCCATAATCAGAGGATTGGACACAGACATGCTTTCTGTTCTCAGCTCAACTTGCATGGAAACGTATAAATATGAGCCTTAGGATAGGCACATTACTTATGAGCAAGCTGCTGTATGTGTGGCATTTCTGACAGTGGCTGGCTGTTCTCTGAATTTCAAGCGCTAGACTAGTACTTTTAATTCCCCACTGGTGCAGTGAATGGAGTTTGAGGCCCAGATGGCATTAATTTTGTAGTCGGTGTGACTGCGTAAGGTGAGGAGGATTCACTGTGAGCTTGGCCCAGTTGGTTCATTATAGGCCAGTCAATCCAGACAGCATATGCAGTGCATTCTATGGCTCTTTAAAAAGACCATGGGTTGGAGGAACAGGCAGATTAGGATAAGCCAGCTGGGTTAGTTGCAGACACTTCCTGTAACTAGAAAGCAAGTTATTACAGCTGAGACTATAAAAATAAGGCTTTATAGTTTAACTCGTCTTTACATACTGTTTGACCAAGTCAAAGAAATGTGCAACCAAATTATATAGCCTAGCAAAAAAAAAAAGAAAAAAAAAGTGGGTTAGCAGTGCTGAAGGTAATTTGAGGTTGGGAGAGGTTTGAACACATTTAAGGCAATACTTGCAAAATACAGTTGACCAATAACAATGTCTGGTACGTGTTGGAGGATGGACCGCATAACTAAGTTACTACCGTTTGCTAACAAAGTGATGCAAGAATCAGGAAATTCCTGCTTCTTCATTTTGCGTCGATGAAAACATTTGTTGGAAATTGATGTGGCAAACTCTTCTCAATGTTGAAACACTGCTGTTATAAACAAGTCCTAGCCCTGGGCTATAGATCTATCAATGCATCATATTTATCATAATCTGTATTGCTCTATACAGTGGCAAGAAAAAGTATGTGAACCCTTTGGAATTACCTGGATTTCTGTATAAATTGGTTGGATTTACATCACGTGGACAGACAATTTCTCTAGTCTATATTGAATACATAATTTAAAACAGTCAGTGTAGGTTGGAAAAAGTACGTGAACCCCTAGGCTAATGACTTCTCCAAAAGCTAAGTTGAGTCAGCTAACCTGGAGTCCAAGCAATGAGACGAGATTGGAGAGGTTGGTTAACGCTGCCCTGCCCTATAAAAAACCCTTAACATTTGAGTTTGCTATTCACAAGCAGCATGGCCTGATGTGAACCATGCCTCAAACAAAAGAGATCTCAGGAGACCTACGAATTGTAGACTTGTATAAAGCTGGAAGAGTTACAAAAGTATCTCTAAAAGCCTTGATGTTCATCAGTCCACGGTAAGAAAAAGTCTATATGGAGAAAGTTCAGCACTGTTGCTACTCTCCCTAGGAGTGGTCGTCCTGAAAAGATGACTGCAAGAGCACAGGGCAGAAGGCTCAATGAGGTTAAGAAGAATCCTGGAGTGTCAGCTAAAGACTTACAGAAATATCTGGAACATGCTAACATCTGTTGATGAGATGTTAGCATTCCTCCTGACCGTTGTGCAGGTCTGATCCGCAACTACAGAAAATGTTTGGTTGAGGTTATTGCTGCCGACAGAGGGTCAACCAGTTCACACACTTTTTCCAACCTGCACTGTGAATGTTTACATGCGTGTTCAATAAAGACGTGAATTTATAAGTGTTTTTATCTTACCTTTATTTAACCAGGCAAGTCAGTTAAGAACAAATTCTTATTTTCAATGACAGCCTAGGAACAGTGGGTTAACTGCCTGTTCAGGAGCAGAACGACAGACCTGTACCTTGTCAGCTCGGGGATTTGAACTTGCAACCTTACGGTTACCCTGTTTAAGCACATTGTCTATTGTAGTGACTTAGATGAAGATCAGCTATGACAAATTTATGCAAAATTCCAGGTAATTCCAAGGGGTTCATACTTTGCCACTGTAGGTGACATTTAAACCAATAAATCAAATGACAGACCCACTATTAATCCAGTTCAACTGAAAAAGAGTTCTCTATTGATTTGTCCTAGTCTGCCATGACAGTGATTTTGGCTGCACATGGAGGTCCAAGCGAACAGAAGTAAAATAACATTTAGGTCTCAAAAAAAAAAAAAAGAAATCCGTGACCATGTTCAGTTCAAAGGAAAGGTAAATGTAGTTTCTTCTCAAGTTAAGATAAATCATTGGGCCATAACCTAGCCTCGCTGTAACCTTACCTAATTAAAACTCAGAAATTCTAAGGTTATTAACACATCAGCAACTGACAGTATGAGCA
The DNA here is from genome assembly GCF_057628025.1 of Oncorhynchus mykiss. Classification (NCBI taxonomy): domain Eukaryota; kingdom Metazoa; phylum Chordata; class Actinopteri; order Salmoniformes; family Salmonidae; genus Oncorhynchus; species Oncorhynchus mykiss. Next base: position 23,182,318 of record NC_143023.1, on the reverse strand, counting down.
GATGTTACGCCTAAAATGAGACCTTGAAAAGGCCTGAGTGCCTCTTTGTAAACTAATCAACAAGTGAAGGGGGTCACCATAACCTCAAAACCAGACACTGATATAAAACCCTGGACAGATACCTTCTAGCCATGACTCTATAGGCTATCCAGCTTGTCAAATTAACATCAAAATAACATTTTAGCTAACCCTAATCCTTTTCCTAACTTTAACTTGCGCAGCAGGTTAGGATAATTAGGTTATCCGAATCAGCTACAAAAAGTCAAATCTGACGTTCATTTGACAAAAGCTGGATCCCTATTTGAAGGGAGTCCCAGTTATCCTCCATTAGCTTTTCCACTGAGCGGAAGGTCACCGAAATGGGTGCACAGAAACAATCCATACACGGAACAGAACTAGTACTGAACTCTGGGCATTAGGCTAGACTAGTGGGAACAAAGCCCTTGGGGCAAAAACACCTCAGACCAATCGAAGCAACACTTTGGGCAATCAACACAAAATAGCTATTAATAGGCCTAGGTTCTTCCAATGGATTATCTGGTTGTCTAATGTCTAGCACCCGGTTCAAACTGTCTGGGTGTAGGCTATAACGTGAGGGCTATGCAAAACTACATATTTAATTGGACTAGCTAGTATCATAAGGTCAAGTAAAGTACCTTACTGAATGGGCTTAGGATCTGTAGTATCCTCCAATGAGCAATAAATCATAGATCTCCTCACAACTCCTCTCTACAGCTTGCAGGCCTATATGTAAAACTGCTGTGCTGCAGCAAGGGAGAACTTAGCACTGTCTTTGAAAGGACACAGGATTGCCCTTGCATCTGGTTGGTGTAACGTTAGACGACTTGATAATCTGTGCCTGTATTCCTGTGTGTGGCTCCCACCGCAACTAACCCAGCTGGTTTATCCTAATCTGCCTGTTCCTCCAATCCATGGTCTTTTTAAAGAGCCCCAGAATGCACTGCGTATGCTGCCTGGATTGACTGGCCTATAATGAACCAACTGGGCCAAGCTCGGTGAAGCCTCCTCACCTGACGCAGTCACACCGACTACAAAACGAATGCCATCTGGGCCTGTCTGGCCATCTTCAATTCTCCTTGCCACAGGCATCACAAGGTGACCCAGCCATTAGTGAGACAGTCAAACAGGCAGTCCGAGAAGGCTCCATGTTAATATCGTGTTCACACCTTCCCTTTCAGCATGGTTCAATCCACAAATCAACTCCATTGCACTAGTTCTATCACCTCCATGTTGCTTCTTGAGAAAAAAAAGAGTAGACAAGCCTCACGCCTGTCTCGTCAAAAGAAAATGTAAGCCGGTTGTGTTATTGTGTCCGTGTGTATTATTGTCTGAAGTACTACCACCCCACTTTTGGTCTCAAGAGTATGCAAGTGGGCGGACAAATAGAATCCTTTGTCGAGGGGACCAATCAATACTGGACTTGTGTTCTGGATGCCTCAAGATGTCAAATGGCTCTCAAGAGCTGAAATGGAGGAATTCAACAGGCACAGGCTGCTGACATGGTGGTTACTTAAAGCCCAGCACAGACAAACGGCACTGTTTGTACAGGCCTATAGGCTCCACCTCTGCTTCAGACTCAACCCCAATCAATTATCTGCCTGTTCTACTGAAAACTGACACTCAACATCAGGTTTAAATTAACCATATGTCTGCATACCAACAGCCCATGATCAGGTTCCAAACACTGAAAAGAGTAGTTTGATTGTGTCATTCAAGCAAAAGCCTGAGCCATGGTATATTTAGAGCTGGCACAATTACTATATAACATTGTAACAGATGAAGACTGTCATGAAAATAAAATGACCTTCATAACACACGAGTACCAGTCAAGTCTGGACACACCTACTCATACCAGGGTTTCTTTACTTTTACAATTTTCTAGTGTGCAAAGACGTCAAGGCAAAAGGGTGGCTACTTTGAAGAATCCAAAATATATATTTATTTGTTTAACACTTTGTTACTACATGAGTCCATATGCTTTACTGCATAGTTGCGGTGTCTTCACTGTTATTCTACAATGTAGAAAAGTAAATAAGTAGGTGTCCAAACATTTGACTGGTACTTGTTCCGGAAATTTCTCATGGGAAGTTATTCCTAGGAATTTTGATTAAATTCAGAAAGGCTAGCTTATAACAGTGAACCTTTGTGGGATACATAAGGCAATTCTAGGTCTTGTGGCATATTTCGGTAAAACTATCCCCAATTCAATGGCATTGCAACCCTCTGCATGCACAGTGCATTCTTCCATCACATGCACAGCTGATTCAAGATCTTGCACACTAATGGGATGCTATTGAGCCCACACTACTACACTGTCTGAGCCAAGGACTACATGCCTTCTGGTAAGTTGATTACAATACTGGGTGGGGTGAATATATTTTATGACATACATGATTAGTAAATAGTAGCCTACAGCAAAGTGCATTTCTAACTTGTTAACAATTTTTGCAAGTTAGTTTTTGCTACCATGTGAGTTTTAGCTTGCTAACTGAGGAGTGTTAATTCACCTGTTTCCATACATGTTTCATTTTAAAACACTTCTTACAATGGAGTTGTTTAGTTTAACTATTTATCTGTACATGGATATTTTTTATTTTTTTACTAATCTTTACAGAAAAATGCCACAGGCACTATCTGATGTGTGGAGACATTTCACTGCAACTAATGTTAAATGAAAAGCTGTGTACATTTGCAAATACTGTGCCAAATCATGTGAAGAATACAACAAAGATGCAGAATCTGCCCAAGTGCATAAAGTTCCCTCAGTGCTCACAACAAGCAACTTCTGACAAGTCCCTCTACTTCTATTTGAGGTGAAAATTATGATTCAGACACCTTATCGACAGCAACAGCTTATGGTCCTACTGGAATCAGAAGTTTGACTCAATGGAGGAACTTAGTCAGAGATGCTGTTGAAGGTCTTGCTCGAGCTGTGTATGCAACTGGTTCCCCTCTGATGCTCACAGGCAATGTGTATTGGAAGAGAATTCTGAATGTTCGTCCCCCAGCATACACCCCTCCAACCTGACATGTTTTATCTACTCATTTGCTGGATGCAGAGTTCAAGTGAAGGTCAAAGAAATTATGAAGAAAGCAGACTGTATTGCAATCATCTCTTATGGGTTGTTGAATGTTTGTGGGCAAGGAATAATTAACTACATCTCCACCCCTCAACTAGAGGTCGACCGATGATTTTGCAACGCCGATACCGATTATTGGAGGACCAAAAGCCGATACAGACTTTTTTTTTGTAATAATGACAATTACAACAATACTGAATGAACACTTATTTTAACTTAATACATCAATAAAAATCCATTTAGCCTCAAATAAATAATGAAACATGTTCAATTTGGTTTAAATAATGCAATAACAAAATGTTGGAGAAGTCAAAGTGCAGTATGTGCCATGTTAGCTTTTTTACATTTGAGTTCCTTGCTCAGAACATGAAAGCTGGTGGTTCCTTTTAACATGAGACTTCAATAATTCCAAGGTAAGAGGTTTTAGTTAATATATTATTTATAAGACTCTATAGCATTTGTATTTCATATACCTTTGACTATTGGATGTTCTTATAGGCACTATAGTATTGCCAGTGTAACAGTATAGCTTCGTCCCTCTCATTGCCCCTACCTGGGCTCGAACCAAGAACACAGCGACAAGTCACACTCGAAGCAGCGTTACCCATCGCTCCAACAAAAGCCGCAGCCCTTGCAGAGCAAGGGGAATAACTACTCCAAGTCTCAGAGCGAGTGACGTTTGAATCGCTATTAGCGCGCACCCCGCTAACTAGCTAGCCATTTCACATCGGTTACACCAGCCATTAGGCTGATAGGCCTGAAGTCATAAACAGCTCTGTGCTTGTGAAGAGCTGCTGGCAAAACGCATGAAGGTGCTGTTTGAATGAATGCTTACGAGCCTGCTGCTGCCTACCGTCGCTCAGACTGCTCTATCAAATCATACTTAATTATAACACACAGAAATACGAGCATGTCATTAATATGGTCGAATCCAGAAACTATCATTTCGAAAACAAAACATTTATTATTTGTGAAATACGGAACCGTTCTGTATTTTATCTAACAGGTGGCATCCCTAAGTCTAAATATTCGTGTTACATTGCACAACCTACAATGTTATGTCATTATTACATAAAATTATGGCAAATTAGTTCACAATGAGCCAGGCTGCCCAAACTGTTGCATATACCCTGACTCTGCGTGCAATAAACGCAAGAGAAGTGACACAATTTCACCTGGCTAATATTACCTGTTAACCTGGATTTATTTTAGCTAAATATGCAGGGTTAAAAATATATACTTCTGTGTATTGATTTTAAGAAAACCATACACACCAATGCCTAGGTATACACAGGACACGCTAGATAAACTAGTAATAGCAACCATGTGTAGTTAGTTATAACTAGTGATTGTTTTTAATAAGTCTAATGCTAGCTAGCAACTTACCTTGGCTCCTACTGCATTCGCATAACAGACAGGCTCCTCATGAAGTGCAATGAGAGGCAGGTGGTTAGAGTGTTGGACAAGTTAACTGTAAGGTTGCAAAATTGGATCCCCCGAGCTGACAAGGTGAAAATCTTTCGCCCCCCCCCCCCCCCCCCCAAAAAAAAAAAAGATTTCCGTTTATGAACACTTGAAAGCAACCCTAATAAAGCAGCCATTCCGCATTCCGATTAATCGGTCGACCTCTACCCTCAACCAGTATTCAACAAGAGCATAGACAGTCTCTACATTGCAGATGAGCTGAAGGCAGTTAAGGACCTTGAACCACAGAAGGTATTTTGCATTGGTGACAGACAATGCAGCAAACATGAAGGCTGCTTGGTTTAAAGTGGAGTCCTACCATCACATCACACCCATTGGCTGTGCTGCTCATGCATTGAATCTGCTCCTCAAGGACATCATGGCACTGAAAACAATGGATACACTCTACAAGAGAGCCAAGGAAATGGTTAGGTATGTGAAGGGTCATATAGCAGCAATCTGCATCACCAAGGAAAGTGAGAAGAATAAGAGCACCACATTGAAGCTGCCCAGCAACACCTGTTGGGGTGGTGTTGTCATCATGTTTGAAAGTCTTCTGGAGGGGAAGGAGTCTCTTCAAGAAATGACCATATCAGTCTGCCGATATGGACAGCCCCATCAAGAAGATCCTTCTGGATTATGTATTTTTGGAAGAGAGTGGTATAAGCAGCCTGAAACCTATAGCAGTAGCCATTGCACAGATTGAGGGAGACAATGCCATTGTCTGATGTTCAGACTCTGCTTGCATATGTAAGAGAAGAAATCCGTACTACCCTGCCCACTTCACTGTTGCTCCAAGCAGAGGAAACTGCAGTTTTGAAATACATCAAAAAGCGTGAAGACCTCAGCCTGAAGCCCATACATGCCGCAGCTTACATGTTGGACCCCAAGGATGCTGTCTGGTGCAAAGATCAACAAGACCTATGGTGTCATCACTACCGTGTCTCGCCACCTTGGGCCTGGATGTGGAAAGGTTCTTAGCAGTCTTGGTGAAGTACACTTCCAAGCAAGGGCTTTGGGATGGAGATGCAATATGGCAGTCGTGCCAACATCTCATCATCCACATGGTGGAAGGGACTTTGTGGCTCTTTCCCCTGTTGCCTCCATCATCCTCCAAATCCCACCAACAGCCACCTCAGAGCGCAACTGGTCCTGGTTAGGGAACGCACGCATCAAAGCATGCAACAGGCTGACCAATACAAAGGTTGAAAAATTGGTGGCCATCCGGGCAGATATTAGGCTTTTAGAGCCTGACAACGAGCCATCCTCAACAAGGTTGGAAAGTGACAGTGAAGATGAGGTCTCAGAGTGATGTTCAAGAGGTGGACATTGAGGTCCAGGGAGAAGGCATGGAAGCCTGAGAGGAAGACAGTCTAGAAACTAAAGCTTTGGTTATCATTTTAGATGTTGAAAACATTTTTGGGAGATGTGATGGATCATTCGGTATTCTGTTGTACAGTGAAATCATCCCATGTGAAGAGTCAACTCATTTAAAGCTCAATTCGTAACATTTTTATTGGGAGGATTTAATCATTTGCAATGATGTCTATTTAAGGTAAGGTAAAAGGTTTGTGCTAGTCTCCATATGATAAATATATCCAATGCAAAAAACAAAAAAAAAATCTATATTCAAATGGTATTAATTTGCATACATTTCCATTAATTCCCATGGAAAGTTGCCACCTCTGAATATTTCCCAAATTGTGCAACCCTACTGGTACACACACACTATTTGGTGTGTGGAAAGAACAGCTGACTTAAAACAGGAGCCGGGCATTCATGCGGTTGACGCCATTTCAGCTGTAACATGGACTCTACAACCTGATGAAACTTTGTTGCTCCTTTCTGAACCAAGCAAGATGCTGTAGCAAACTAATATTTGGTTGTCTAAGTGATTCCCCCTCCCTGCAGCAGCACCTGGAGTCAGGAGTGGAGGAGAAAATGTGGATCTTACATCTATTCCGGTGACAGCGGTCATTTGGTTGACCAATAACCGCCATCCAAAATTCCATGACCTGACCGCCACATCCCTAGGTATATTGACCATCATACCAATAATATGTCATAGCAAGGTATTAAAAATGCCTGGGGTAATAAAGCTCAATAATAAGTACTTTGTTTTAAACATCCACCATTGTTAATTGTCTGGCTAGACAGACTTGGAACAATCAGTCAAGTGCTATGGGGCTACTCTGTTGGGGTGCAGCCGTCCACCCCTCCACTCACCCAGACAGGCACTGGTCCACAGCTACAGCACCAACCCATTACTGGGGAGAAACAGGGTGCCTGCAGTAAGTGGGTCATTCACCCCAGGAGCATACAGATACACTCAGGCAGAAAATGGCCCAGACAATGGGACAAAAATAAAGTGGGTGCGTCTCAATATGGAAGTTTATGAAAGAGTTGGCCTTTTACTACAATATTCATTCAAATGCTGACAATCAAGAAACAAAGCAAAAACCAGCGTGTGGCTGTGTTGAGGGATGAGGCAGATGGAAACCATTCCTGTTAGCAGAGGTGAGCCTGGGAGCCATTTTGAGGAAGTGCTGTGTCATACCACCACGTCCATTTACTGTGCTGCACACAGGAAGAATGACACGCAACCAGGCAAATATGATGCAAGAGGCAGGCTGAGTAATTGTAGGTAGATATTTACAATGCAATAACAATAAATATACTATAATTTCCATGACCAGCATTGTCATTTGCATAGAGAGAGGACACACATTAACCTCTGTTGACCTCTACAATCTGTCTTAACCTCAGCAGAGAGAGAATGAAAACATGCTGCCTCACACCCACCCTCTCACTGGCATTTTCTACATTCCCAGGCATGTCTTGAAATGATTGTAGCTCAGTAGTTTTCCACTGTTGAGACCTGAGCCATGAGGGGCAGGCCCTGATACTAGAGACTGAAGACTGCTCAGTATTCACCATTCAACCTGCTCACGGACTGCCACACGCCTTTGGAAAATAAACTGCATTAAAACTCACGCAGCCCCACAGCTAGAATATTATTTTCAGTAAATCAATATATCAAACATCTTCTGTATTTATGAAACAAACGCGATTACCTAACATTTTTGGTCAAAAGCATGTTTCATGATCATTCTGAATCGTTTGAAAAGTCTGATTTTATAGCCTGCAGCTAAACTATTGTATGTGGGCTAATCTCAAATGTAGCAAATAAACCTCTGATAACATTCTCAGACTGAGAACCAGTACAGTCTAATATGGTTGGGCAGCTGTCAGAGAGAGCGGCATGATTCTACAAGCCTCAGCACCTTGCCTATTTACTGTCACATGACCGCCCTCACTGCAGACAGCCAGTCAACTCACGCAACTAAGTATCACACCATCAAGGCCTAGTAATAGACGAATGTAGTCAGCTTTGTCTGGACAAAACCAGAAACTTAGGAGAAACACAACATCCATGTGATAATTTACTAATGTCATCTTTGGGGAAGTGATAGCTAGCTCTAACCCCAGCATCAAGAGAGGACACCGTCAGCAAGAATCAAATTCAAGCCTAGTAGAGCCAGGAGGTGTGGTTAACGATCAACCCAGGCAGTTATACAGCTAGTGATGGGCTGCATGTTGCATCAGCAGTGCTTATCAAGTTCTCACCACTATATATAAAAATAGGCCTACATAAGGCAGGTAAAGAACAATGTGTTCCCTTTCACAGACAAAACTGATTCAACAGCCACACACTAACAATACAGGTATAAAGAACACACGGATAGGATTCTTCACACACACACATACTGTAAATAATGGTGGGGGAAATATCTCCATGGTAACCTCAAGGTGATTAAGTGCATACCAAAAAAAGGAAAGCGCATTGAGCAGGTCAGAGAGAGGGAGTAGAGTTTGAGGGAACCACCTCTTTTTACACAGGAAGACACTGGTCGTGGTCGACATTGCAGACGACTTCAAAAGAAAGTCGAGACTGGCTGATTAACTTGCACCATAAACAACTAATCCATTTAATTTGTAGATCAGTCTCAATTTTCCCATGATACATCACAGTTTCTCTCGAACACGGTCTTTGAGTCAGAGTCTCTTAGCTGCAGGCATGTTCAGGCCTAAAACAGGACTAGGTCCTATCAATAATCACACGACCAAACCAGTACATCATCTTGTTTATATTAGGCCTTTGCAATCAACACCCTTAGCAGTCTTCCAAAAGGATACTTGACACAATGCACATAAGCAGGCCAAACTGGATAAATTAGCAGTTTACTAATTTGGATGATGATATGCATTACATATTGGTCATTGAATACATTTTGAAATATATAATTATTTCAACATGCCATTTCTGTTCTTTTGGATGAGGAATCATTTTATATCCAGAATATAATAAGTGGTTTATGCAGGAAACAATTAATTCAGCAGGGAATCATTCACTCAAATAGGCCAGGTCTGTAAAATGACCTTACAGTATGATACGACCTTCATCGCAGTGATGAAAAGGCCCATCTGGCGATGGCTGCCTCTCCATCCTCCATAGTGACCGTAGTCGAAACCTGTTGTTCGTGTCTTTGCAAACGGTTGACATCTTGATTAAAGTTTAAAAACATGTATATTTTAGCAACTAATACAATTAGCTACAATTCGGACAAAGTAACCTAATCGGTAGGCACATTGATGCGACACGGCACACCATGGCTTCTCCCTTCAGAGAGCGTCATTGGAATCATGCGAGTAATCTTCAATCATTATTACTGTCATACCCAAAATTAAAACTGTCAACATGAATGTATCAATTACAATTCAACATCCACTTCATAAAAAAAAAGTGGGCTCGGCTTAAATTTGGCTACATTTCTTGGTTTAGATTTTACATCATTGCCACGGTAACATTCTAGAATGCTCTGACGCAATCAAAAGAATTCATCATGAGTATGTGGTGAGGCACGTAGCCAGTTAGCTAGAGTAACATTTCTGGGATTTCCTGTACAGACATCTATGCCAGAACTCTTTATTTACACCGAACATTTGATACAACTATTTAGGGTCAGATGTGGGGAAACAGATTAACTGGTTATTTATTGCATGAAGACAATCTAAATGTTGTATAAAGCCACAATATTCGTTCTCAACAGTCTTCCGAAAAACGCATCATCGTTCGAGCTACAGTGTCACATAACCTCTGCACATTTTACCTTCTAATGGATGAATAATGCATTATCTTGATGGTCTCAATAAACGCTCAACTCGTGTCTTAATAAATAAGATTAGTATGTGCTTTGCATTAGTTGGCAAACTACACGTCATATTTTCAGAAATCAAGTTGTACAGAAACGTGAATTATTACACAAGGCCATAGGCGCATCCTTTCCCCGCCTCCATCATTTCCTGGCTTTGTAATGTTAAAGCGAAAGGAGAGGCTCAGAAGTAGCTACTGCTACACTATTACAACAGTATTCAAAAAAACAAAGACACATATTAAGCAATAAGTACTACAATGACTGTTGTAGAATAAGTCATTTTGTCGATTATACATACCTTGAGGAGATGCTGCAGTGACTGTGCAAGCTGAGAGAACAGTCTTCCAAATTTATAGCAGACACGTGACACGCGTATTGGTCTAATTGCCCTAGAAACATGACGTCACTTGATCTTCTGCTGGGTCACGGCTGCTATGGAAACCATAGAGAACTGGGGGAGGTTGCCAAATTATGGGCTCCCGTACCGGGAGGATGCTGCAAACTGATTTTTTAAATTAATAATTTTATTTAACTAAGCAAGTCAGTTAAGAACAAAGTCTTATTAACAATGACGGCCTACACCGGACAAACGGCCAACTGCCCTATGGGACTCCCAATCACGGCCTGGAATCGAACCACGGTGTCTGTAGTGACGCCTCTAGCACTGAGGTGCAGTGCCTTAGACCACTGCATCACTCGGGAGTTCATGATGCCCTGCACATCCAACCAAGCATCAATTGAGTATTTAGAAATATAAAAAAATAGGCTACGAATGTTTTTTTTTTATGAACAGAAATCGAAATGAGTATTTTATATTATTTTCACACACTGAACCATAACCATACTAACGGATCATTAATGACAAAGTCGTTAATTTGCATAATTTGATGGAAAAATCTGAGAGTACCGCTCTAAAATTCCACATGCTGCAGCACGTGACTATCTGGGCACGTGTTCTGCAGAGCATCCGGTTTCTGGGCTACGTGAGCTATGGTGCGTGCTTTGTGGAATGGATGAAAACCGTGTGAGACCACATTGTGGTGAATCCATTGTAGTTGCACGCGATCTCAATGTAATAACGTATTTCACTAATCTAATTTCTGAGTGTAAAATAATATCTCAGGGAAAAAACATTTAAAATATACAATTAATTTATGGAAAGGGGATACCTAGCCAGTTAACTGAATGCATCTTCCGCATTAAACCCAACCCCTCTGAATCAGAGAGGCGTGAGTTCTGTCATTCACGTCATCGGCGCCCGGGGATCAGATATTGTTGGGTGTTAACTGCCTTGCTCAAGAGCAGAATGGCAGATTTGTCCACCTTGTCGGCTTGGGGATTCGAACCTGTGACGTTTTGGTTACTGGCCCAAAGCTCTTAACCGCTATGGTTATGTATGCTACCTAAACGTTGAGTTTTGAAGTTGATTACAACAGACTGTATATTAAATGTTACATCGCATATGGTGAGTTGCGTAAAAATATCTAAATGTATAGGAATAATAATATGTGAAGCCAATTAGCTGTCAAACCACACAGTCCATTATGTCAAACCATGAACACATTGTTGCCCACTTTTCTCAATGGCGCCATCGTGTGGTAGTGCACTGAAATGATCCAAAAGAAAAGGAAGTACATCAATGACTTCATATCCCTCAGATCCCCCTTTTCTTTCAGCAATATCTTTCCCCTAGGAGAGCAGCACCACCAAGAGAGTCAGGAAGTGAATTCTGTAAAGTCATCCAGGTGAGAAGTCTACCCACAACCCAGCTCAGCCAATGGCAGTCCAGCTCAGCTACCCACAGCAAAGCAGACTGTCTGATGCTATGTGGACCGATGTAGGAGGACAGGATAAGATTGGATCGACCAGAGGTAGACTGTGCTACACAATGTACAACCCCCCGAGTGTCTCTGGCTTTTAATAAAATGGATTAATTCATTTGAATTGAAATTATAATGGTGGTGCAACATTTCAGGTATCTATCTAGAATATGAAGTCATACAATACGTTATATTTGACACACTTTATTAATACAAATACATAAATACAATGCATATAGGCTACTGTACTACCAACATTATCACCAAGAAAGAACCCTTGACGGCAAATATGTGTGATGTTATACATAAAAAGGCAATGGAATTCAGAAACAAAAGGCAATCACCCACAGACATCCACATACTACATTTACAAAAGGAAATGATTCCAAATTCAAATTGATATGACAAACTCACATCAAGCATTCCATTTTTTTGTATTAGAACATGGAGGTGTGTCTTTACAAACATATCACAAAATAATTCATGGTTATTGTTTCAATGTATAAGATTTGGTTCCATATCAGAAATGGTTAAGGATATTCAGAGCTATACTTGTACAGAGTTTGGCATTTAAATTGTATTGTATTGTATTGTAATGGAATGTTTGGGACCAAGATGGAGGACAGTTTGCTATCCAGACTTCTCTGTATAGCAGGTTGACGTTTATAGTCATGAGTCTTGTCCTAGAGGCATAACTGAGAAATTTCCTCTTAGGCCAGCTGCAAAGTCAAATTGGGTATATTGTAAAAAATAATGAAAACAAAAATGTGTTTTTCGGTCTTAATTTAAGTTTAGGGTTAGCCATTTGCTAGTGTGGTTAAAGTTTGGGTTAGGGTTATAATTAAAATCTGATTTTATGACTTTGTGGCTGTGCCAGCTAGTGACCACTGCAGAGCAGAGCTGCCTCCAGAACAAGATTCATGATGGAAAATGCTAACCTGCATCTTTATACCTATGTCTCTGGTCTAGATATATGCCCTCTTCTCTCAATAATACAGCTCCTGGTCCCACCAACCTGTGATAGGGGAATGGAAATAATCTGAATTAGGGCTGACTACTGCAAGGAATGGATGGATCGATGGATGATAAATAGATGGATGGATGGGTGGATGGATGGATGGATGGATGGATGGATGGATGGGTGGGTGGGTGGATGGATGGATGGGTGGGTGAATGGATGGATAGATGCATGGAGGGTGAACGGATGGACAAGACAGAGGCAAGAAAGGCTACTTACTTCCTGGATGTCTTCTGACCCCCAGCTTCCTGATCTCGTCATAGACAAAGATTAGAATTCCGTACGGGATTGGAACGAACCACCATTGGCCCCTGTAAGGGGGGAGTTACACGCATGAACAAACCAACATGAAAGTCATCAAAACAATGACAGAGAAGATGAATCGACAACCATTCAACAGTACAGTACCTAATGGGCATGAAGTTGAAAATGTTTGGCATCCCTGGGCAGTAGCACAGCAGGTTACCCAGTAACAGCTGGAAGACGATGGCACTCACCAGCACCTTGTTCCTGCACACAAAGGGAAAACATGGAGGATGGTCAAATAATGTTTTATTAGTCCCATCAAGATTGATACTTCCCAAGTTATTATGTTGGAAGCCTTCTCTGCCACCATCCTTTCATAAACAATACATTTCATAGAGTATATTATTGTTTGTAGGGAGTAAGAGACATTTGTTCAATGCAGTTAACATCCACTGACCTAAAGAAGCCCTGCTGGAAGATGGACAGACGGCGGGTTTTCCTGATCAACACATCAGCAATCTGGCAGATCTCAATACTGATGAAGAAGACAGTGTAGCAGGTGTACTGCTGATACAGACGCTGGGCGTATGTCTGCAGAACAGAGAAGACAGGATATTTTCAACTGGCATTTCCAGGAGTTACAAGTAAGTGACGGCGCTGTAAAGCCACATGCACTTGTCCATTCCTGGCAATAAGACACACACACACACGCTTATCCTACAGTAAGCCACCCACACTCAACCACTCTTGGTCATATCTATCCTACAGTAAGCCACACACACTCACCCACTCCTGGCCATGTCTGTCATACAGTAAGGCGCACACACTCACCCACTCCTGGCCATGTCTGTCATACAGTAAGCCACACACACTCACCCACTCCTGGCCATGTCTGTCATACAGTAAGCCACACACACTCAGCCACTCCTGGTCATATCTATCCTACAGTAAGCGACACACACTCAACCACTCCTGGCCATATCTATCCTAGGGTAAGCCACACACACTTAACCACTCCTGGCCATATCTATCCTACAGTAAGCCACACACACTCAACCCCTCCTGGCCATATCTATCCTACAGTAAGCCACACACACTCACCCACTCCTGGCCATAGCTGTCCTGCAGGTCCTGCAGATGGACGTCCTCCCAGTGGGACCTGAGCCCCACACACAGCAGGGGATACCAGCCCTCCTGGGCCATCGCTGTAAAGTAGTCTGTGAAACCAGCGAAAGACTGGATTGCGCCTGGAGAAGGGGATAGGGGGAGAGATAAACCAAAAGAGAGGGAGGGAGGAGAGAATTGAACATGAAATATGTACAAATAGACTATTTGTAGGTTATCACCTTGAATATTGGTCAATAAATCATTCAGCTTCAAGGATCAATCGGACTCAAAGGACCTAGTTAAAAAGCAAGGCCTTTTTCATACATTTACATACTACAGGAGCAGACATGAACCCTCACCAATCTGGAAGTAGGAGTAGGCAGCCAGAGATTCGTTCACCAACCTATCCTTACGCGGGTTCCTGGGTTTCAGATGCATAATATCACTCTCAGCCTTCTCATAGGCCAGAGACACAGAGGGAAACTGTAGGATAGAAGAAGGATAATCGGCATCATTCTAGAATGGTCTTATAGTGCAGGGAGATGAGGGGTGAGGAAGAGGAAGAGGAGAAGACTTACAATGTCAGTGGCCAGCTCAATCATGAGGATGGTGATGCAGCCCAATGGCAGAGGAACACTGACAGTGATGTAGATGAGGTAGGGTGTGAGCTCCGGAATGTTCTTGGTCAGTGTGTACGCAATAGACTTCTTCAGGTTGTCAAAGATCAGACGGCCTGGGTGTCAGATATGGTCGAAATCAATCCCTCAATATCAGTATTACTTAGTATCATGAAGGCTTATCTTTGTGAAACCAAATATTGGTTCACAGGATACATTTCAAACCCTGTTAAAATGTCTGTTGTTGTGTTTTGCGATTTGCGAAGACACTCTCACTCACCCTGCTCCACCCCTGTGACGATGGAGGCAAAGTTGTCATCCAGCAGAATCATGTCAGCTGCATTCTTAGCTGCATCGGAGCCAGCTATGCCCATGGCAATACCGATGTCTGCCTTTTTCAACGCAGGGGAGTCGTTCACCCCATCGCCTGTCACAGCCACAATGGAGCCCTTAGTGAGAGAGAAAGTGAGAGAATGAGACAGAGAGGGGGGGAGAGGGTTTGAGAGAGAGAGGGGGGGGGGGGGGGCTCACCAGGCGCTGACAGCTCTCCACGATGATGAGTTTCTGCTGGGGGGAGGTGCGGGCGAACACCATTTCAGGGTGACTCCTCAACGCTTCGTCCAGCTCTTCACTGCTCATGTCCTTCAGCTGACCACCACTGATCACACAGGCACGGGCATCCCTGAAGACCACATAGAATAGATGAGAATATGATAGAATAGAATAGACATGTCAAATCCACTGACAGGGCGTTATTACCTCCAGGAAGTATTAGGAGTTCTCACTCCTTCTTACGTGATATACAAACTCTGTATAATTAGTCAAATATGTCACAGGAGATTCATCAACCACAGTGAGAGTCAGAGTCCTAATCCTGCAAGACTGTGTTGGTGTTGGGGACCAAGACCCACCTCCTGTTGACCTGCTCCACTGGGATGCGTTTCCTGGTAGCGATGTCCTCTACTGTCTCACTGCCCTCTGTGATGATGCCAACGTTCGCAGCGATGGCTCTGGCCGTGATCGGGTGGTCGCCTGTCACCATGACTACCTGAGTGAGGTCACAGTGGAATGAGTTGATGTTGGTTGGCGTGACACAATGAGGGAGACTGTGATGGCCTGTTACATTGTATTAGCTATGTTCTAAGTCTCCTTTTTTCTCTTTCTGTCTTTCTCCTTTGCCCCATCTCTCCCCCATTTTACCCTCGTACCCTTATTCCAGCCGTGCGACATTTCATGACAGCGTCAGGCACAGTGGCGCGGGGCGGGTCGATCATGGAGATGAGTCCAGCGAAACACAAACCAGACGTGGTGAAGTTCATCTCATCGGAGTCAAACTTGTAACCACGAGGGAACTCATTCTCATTTAGATAAATGTGACAGAAACCTGGAGACAAATGTTTGGACAGATTGGAGGGGTTAGTGGGTATTTATGGGCCTAAAGAAGAGATACCATTAAGTGTTGGGGAAGCTACTCTGAAAATATTGTTTACCAAGCTACAAATTAATTCACACTGGAAGAAGTTAAGCTACACTAAAGCCACCATTAAGAAAAACTTAGTTTACTTAACTAAAGTTACTTAGAAAAGTAATTCACATCGTAATATGATAATTTATCACAAAGTAGTTTATCTAAATCTGAAATGTCATAGACTACAAATTGCAAGAACAGATCACTCTGCAGTCAGATGTTAACAAAATGTAGTTCAATTACTAGTTGTATTACATGTAGTTCACTACACCCCAACACTGTCCCTTACCCAGCACTCTCTCCCCCAGGCTCCCCAAGTCCATGTATGCAGTCTGGAAGGCCTCTCTCCACTGTTCATCCAGGGGCATCTCCTGGCCCCTGATCAGGATGGTGGAGCAGCGCTCCAAGATCCTCTCTGGCGCCCCCTTCATCACCAGCAGGTAGCGCAGGTCCATGGGGTCTTCCAACTCATGCACTGACAGCTACTCGCCACCGGTGGGAGAAAGAGTACGATTCAAACACAAATAGCTCCTTCTGGTAATGCCATTAAAGTATGCCTAATAGTCACATGACACACCTATACAACATACTGTAGATTATATAACACACTTTCAACTGCCTTGAAATCAGATCAGAAAACCAGGCCTCTTACCTGGAACTTGTTGGTGGAGTTGAATGGTACTTCAACAACCTTTTTGAAGCGTTCCCTGTATTCCATCATGTTCCCTATGGCCAGCTCAGTGAACTTCAGCAGAGCCGTCTCTGAGGCGTCGCCCACCACTATTCTCTGTTCCACATAGGTGCATTGGAAAAAAGATAACTCATAAATCATATAGTTTTCATTGATGCTGTGTCTGAATGTGTCTGTTGAGGCTAGTGTTTATCAGCTCACCCTAGGAATAGGCAGAGACTCCTGGTTGGGTTTGAAGATGGCCCGGTTACAGAGTCCTGCCACTCTTGCCAACGATCGCCATGTCTCGGATGATTGGTCAAAGCTCTGACCTGATTGGTCCTCTGTGGTGTCTGCGGCATGGATCACATTGTCGAACCACAGGTGGGCCACGGTCATCCTGTTCTGGGTCAGAGTGCCCGTCTTGTCGGAGCAGATGACCGAGGTGGAGCCCAGGGTCTCCACAGCCTCCAGGTTCTTCACCACACAGTTCTTCCTGGCCAGACGCTTGGCCGTCAGCGACAGACACACCTGGGGGGAGAGAGAGGGAGATGGTTGATGAAAACTGTTAATAACCAACTTGATATAGGCCTAGACAGACCAGAGCCTCAGTGTTGACTCACAGTGACAGTAGCCAGCAGCCCCTCAGGTACATAGGCCACCACGATGGCCATGAAGAAGATCATAGCCTCCAGGAAGGCATAGCCGATAAACATGGCCACCACAAAGAAGGTGAAGCCAAAGAAGATGGCCAGCCCAGCAATGATGTCAACAAAGTGCTCAATCTCTATGGCAATTGGCGTCTTCTCATTGCCTACGCCTGACGCCAAGCTGGCAATGCGGCCAATGATGGTGCGGTCACCCGTGTTGATGACCGTTCCTGTGGCCACTCCTGGTAGGGGCCAAGCAGAGAAAAGGGGATTTTAGATTACATTATGAGTGTAATGTTGATGTTTTTGCAAATTTTTGCTGTTATGAGTGTAATGGTTTCTGTGGGAATCTTTTCTGTGTGTGATTTAATAAGGATTGTGTGTCTGTCAAAGGAGGCTGGTGGTGGAATCAATGGAATGGTACCAATACTACCAAACACATCAAACACATGGAAGCAACATGCTTGACTCGGTTCCATTTATTCCATTTTAACCATTAAAATGAGCCCATCTTCCTTTAGCTCCTCCCACCAACCTCCTCTGGTGTCTGTCTGTAGTACCTTTCAGGCAGTGGTGGCATTGTGTATGTGTGTGTGTTTATGTGTGTGTGTGTGTGTGTGTTTATGTGTGTGTGTGTAGCATAGATTGGTGGCACCTTAATTGGGGAGGACGGGCTCATCGACCGGAATAAATGGAATGGTGTCTAACTTAAACACATTGTTTCCATATGTTTGATGCCATTCCATTTACTCTATTCCAGCCATTATTATGAGCCGTCCTCCCTTCAGCAGCCTCCTCTGATGTGTCTACCTTCCAGGCAGGTGGTGGAGAAGAAGGCAATGTTCTTAGTCTCTAGGGGGTTCTCGTGGGTACACTCCGGGGTTTTGCTCTGGGGCTCTGACTCTCCTGTCAGGGATGAGTTATCCACCTGGAGAGGATGAGGAGATCAAGGAACTGACAGGGTTATAAACATATGAAACCGACCAGGGTTAAATTATGGGTCTTCTGCATAACCTAACCCTAGCCCTAACCCTAGCTTCATGCCAACACCCCGGGTCAACCTTAAACCTAGCCCTAACCCTAGCTTCATGTCAACACCCCGGGTCAACCTTAAACCTAGCCCTAACCCTAGCTTCATGTCCACACCCCGGGTCAACCTAAAACCTAGCCCTAACCCTAGCTTCATGTCCACACCCCGGGTCAACCTTAAACCTAACCCTAACCCTAGCTTCATGTCCATACCAGAGTCAACCCTAACCCTAGCTTCATGTCCACATCCCGGGTCAACCATAATCCAATCTTCAAACCTAACTCTAACTATAACCCTAACACTAATCCTAACCTGAATCCTAGCTCTATGTTCACATTCCTGCTCAACCTGCATCAACACCCTTAGCCATTACTTCTAGGTTGAAAGTGTGTTAGTAGTCTATAATGGGAACTGGTGGCCTAGTGTACCTACCTTACAGCCCTGGGCAAAAATGATGCGGATGTCAGCAGGCACGCGGTCACCACCCTTGATCTCCACCAGGTCGCCCACCACCAGGTCCATGGCATTGATCTGGTTCTTCTGCCCGTCACGGATCACCAGGGCTTGCTAGAACGAGATAGATGATTATACCAAATCCCCGTATTTCAATGATTGATTGCCTTGGATCAGTGCTGTAGTGAGTGGATTATGATCTGTGTTGATGAAAGGAATAGTTTTGTCTTGAAAGTAAACAGTTTCTTACAATAACAAAGTAACTGTTGTATGGGTATTTAGGGCCAGGAGTGTTTCCTGGTCTGGTAACATCTTCAGGAAACACTCATGGCCCTAGTTCTAATGTATTTCCCTAGTTCTAATGTATTTCCCTAGTTCTAATGTATTTCTCTAGTTCTAATGTATTTCCCTAGTTCTAATGTATTTACTTAGTTCTAATGTATTTCCCTAGTTCTAATGTATTTACTTAGTTCTAATGTATTTACTTAGTTCTAATGTATTTACTTAGTTCTAATGTTTTTACTTAGTTCTAATGTATTTCCCTAGTTCTAATGTATTTCCTTAGTTCTAATGTATTTCTCTAGTTCTAATGTATTTCTCTAGTTCTAATGTATTTCTCTAGTTCTAATGTATTTCTCTAGTTCTAATGTATTTCTCTAGTTCTAATGTATTTCTCTAGTTCTAATGTATTTACTTAGTTCTAATGTATTTCTCTAGTTCTAATGTATTTACTTAGTTCTAATGTATTTCTCTAGTTCTAATGTATTTACTTAGTTCTAATGTATTTACTTAGTTCTAATGTATTTCCCTAGTTCTAATGTATTTCCCTAGTTATAATGTATTTCCCTAGTTCTAATGTATTTCCTTAGTTCTAATGTATTTCCTTAGTTCTAATGTATTTACTTAGTTCTAATGTATTTACTTAGTTCTAATGTATTTCCCTAGTTCTAATGTATTTCCCTAGTTATAATGTATTTCCCTAGTTCTAATGTATTTCCTTAGTTCTAATGTATTTCCTTAGTTCTAATGTATTTACTTAGTTCTAATGTATTTCTCTAGTTCTAATGTATTTCCCTAGTTCTAATGTATGTCTCTAGTTCTAATGTATTTACTTAGTTCTAATGTATTTCTCTAGTTCTAATGTATTTCTCTAGTTCTAATGTATTTCCCTAGTTATGTATTTCCCTAGTTCTAATGTATTTCTCTAGTTCTAATGTATGTCTCTAGTTCTAATGTATTTACTTAGTTCTAATGTATTTCTCTAGTTCTAATGTATTTCTCTAGTTCTAATGTATTTCTCTAGTTCTAATGTATTTCTCTAGTTATAATGTATTCTCTAGTTATGTTTTTCCTTAGTTATAATGTATTTCTCTAGTTATAATGTATTTCTCTAGTTATAATGTATTCTCTAGTTATGTTTTTCCTTAGTTATAATGTATTTCTCTAGTTATAATGTATTTCTCTAGTTATAATGTATTCTCTAGTTATGTTTTTCCTTAGTTATAATGTATTTCTCTAGTTATAATGTATTCTCTAGTTATGTTTTTCCTTAGTTATAATGTATTTCCTTAGTTATAATGTATTTCCTTAGTTATAATGTATTTCCTTAGTTATAATGTATTTCTCTAGTTCTAATGTATTTCTCTAGTTATAATGTATTTCTCTAGTTATAATGTATTTCTCTAGTTATAATGTATTTCTCTAGTTATAATGTATTTCTCTAGTTCTAATGTATTTCTCTAGTTATAATGTATTTCTCTAGTTATAATGTATTCTCTAGTTATGTTTTTCCTTAGTTATAATGTATTTCTCTAGTTATGTTTTTCCTTAGTTATAATGTATTTCCTTAGTTATAATGTATTTCCTTAGTTATAATGTATTTCCTTAGTTATAATGTATTTCCTTAGTTATAATGCATTTCCTTAGTTATAATGTATTTCCTTAGTTATAATGTATTTCTCTAGTTCTAATGTATTTCTCTAGTTCTAATGTATTTCTCTAGTTCTAATGTATTTCTCTAGTTATAATGTATTTCTCTAGTTATAATGTATTTCTCTAGTTATAATGTATTTCTCTAGTTATAATGTATTCTCTAGTTATGTTTTTCCTTAGTTATAATGCATTTCCTTAGTTATAATGTATTTCCTTAGTTATAATGTATTTCTCTAGTTCTAATGTATTTCTCTAGTTCTAATGTATTTCCTTAGTTATAATGTATTTCCTTAGTTATAATGCATTTCCTTAGTTATAATGTATTTCTCTAGTTATAATGTATTCTGTAGTTATAATGTATTTCTCTAGTTATAATGTATTTCCTTAGTTATAATGTATTTCTATAGTTATAATGCATTTCCTTATTTATAATGTATTTCCTTAGTTATAATGTATTCTGTAGTTATAATGTATTTCCATATCTTTACCTGTGGCACTAGATTTTTGAAGCTGGCGATGATGTTGGTGCTCTTAAACTCTTGGTAGTAACCGAAACAGCCAGTCACCACAACAACAGTGATCAGAGTGATGGCGAGGTACAGCTGTAGACAGGTGTGGTCACAGAGAATTAGTGATGAAACAAACAGTCACAATATGTTGACGCTGTAGTACATGTTATTATCGTATGTATTCCCCTTTCTTCACATACAGTATTTTCTCCTTCAGCCTCCTAGTGCAACTTTAGCCTTTCCTTCACCCTCCTAGTGTAATTTTAGCCTTTCCTTCACCCTCCTGGTGTAACTTTAGCCTTTCCTTCACGCTCCCAGTGCAACTTTAGCCTTTCCTTCACCCTCCTAGTGTAACTTTAGCCTTTCCTTCACCCTCCTAGTGTAACTTTAGCCTTTCCTTCACGCTCCTAGTGTAACTTTAGCCTTTCCTTCATGCTCCCAGTGCAACTTTAGCCTTTCCTTCACCCTCCTAGTGTAACTTTAGCCTTTCCTTCACACTCCCAGTGCAACTTTAGCCTTTCCTTCATCCTCCCAGTGCAACTTTAGCCTTCCTTCACCCTCCTAGTGTAACTTTAGCCTTTCCTTCACCCTCCTAGTGTAACTTTTGCCTTTCCTTCACCCTCCTAGTGTAACTTTAGCCTTTCCTTCACGCTCCCAGTGCAACTTTAGCCTTTCCTTCACCCTCCTAGTGTAACTTTAGCCTTTCCTTCACGCTCCCAGTGCAACTTTAGCCTTTCCTTCACCCTCCCTGTGTAACTTTAGCCTTTCCTTCACCCTCCCTGTGTAACTTTAGCCTTTCCTTCACCCTCCTAGTGTAACTTTAGCCTCTCCTTCATGCTCCTATTGTAACTTTAGCCCCTCCTTCAACCTCCCAGTGTAACTTTAGCCCCTCCTTCAACCTCCCAGTGTAACTTTAGCCCCTCCTTCATCCTCCTAGTGTAACTTTAGCCCCTCCTTCATCCTCCTAGTGTAACTTTAGCCCCTCCATCCTCCTAGTGTACATTTAGCCCCTCCTTCAACCTCCCAGTGTAACTTTAGCCCCTCCTTCATCCTCCTAGTGTAACTTTAGCCTTTCCTTCACCCTCCTAGTGTAACTTTAGCCCCTCCTTCACCATACTAGTGTAACTTTAGCCTTTCCTTCACCTTCCTAGTGTAGCTTTAGCCTTTCCTTCACCCTCCTAGTGTAACTTTAGCCTTTCCTTCACCCTCCTAGTGTAACTTTAGCCCCTCCTTCATCCTCCCAGTGTAACTTTAGCCCCTCCTTCATCCTCCCAGTGCAACTTTAGCCCATCCTTCATCCTCCCAGTGTAACTTTAGCCTCTCCCTCAAATCAAAATCGAATTTATTTATATAGCCCTTCTTACATCAGCTGATATATCAAAGTGCTGTACAGAAACCCAGCCTAAAACCCCAAACAGCAAACAATGCAGGTGTAGAAGCACGGTGGCTAGGAAAAACTCCCTAGAAAGGCCAAAACCTAGGAAAAAACCTAGAGAGGAACCAGGCTATGAGGGGTGGCCAGTCCTCTTCTGGCTGTGCCGGGTGGAGATTATAACACCCTCCCAGTGTAACTTTAGCCTCTCCCTCACCCTCTCATTGTAACTTTAACCTCTCCCTCACCCTCTCATTGTAACTGTAGCCTCTCCCTCACCCTCTCATTGTAACTGTAGCCTCTCCCTCACCCTCTCATTGTAACTGTAGCCTCTCCCTCACCCTCTCATTGTAACTGTAGCCTCTCCCTCACCCTCTCATTGTAACTGTAGCCTCTCCCTCACCCTCTCATTGTAACTGTAGCCTCTCCTTCACCCTCCCAATGTAACTTTAGTCTCTCCTTCAACCTCCCAGTGTAACTTTAGCAAACACTTCAACTCTCTCCTTATCCATCTGTCAACAATCCCTTCCTCACTATTCTAATATTGTTCAACATTCCTGCCCTATAGTCTCCTACTTCACCTCTTCCTCCACCTCCTCCTACCCTTCGTCTCTCCTCCCCCTTTTTGTCTCCCCGCCCCATCCTCCTCACATCGTCAAAGCAGCCGAGGGTTCCCCTGGAGAACTCGATGCCGAAAGCAATGAAGCAGATGACGGCTGCCACCCACATCAGACACTGCAGCCCTCCGGCCAGCTGACGAGCAAATTTGACGTACTCTGGGGTCCCTTTGGGGGGCAGCAGTTCGTTGGGGCCGTCCCGCTCCAGAACCTCCGCTGCTTTGCTGGACGTCAGGCCCTGAGGGGATTTAAGGGGGAGGAGGGGGGAGAGAGTGAGATATTTACTCTATATTAGCAGCAGTCTGTTTCATCACACAGACAGACGGACAGAAACCCCATAGCTTAGTTACCTTGGTAACACTGGTGGTATACCTCATCTCTAGCTCTTCTATTGTAATCTCGTGGTCATCCTGTAAAGATTGACAGACTGTTAAAGCTACAATGAATTTATGCTGCAATTCTGTCCCATTTCATTTAATTTGGCATATTCTCTCCAGCGCTCTCTCCTTCTGGTCTTGTGAACCACACTCACAATGTCCATCTCCTTCTTCATGCCCTCTAGTCTATCCTTTTTCTTAATCTTCTTCTTTTTCTTCATCTTGACGTCCACCTCTCCATTCATCTCAAACATGTCGTAAGAGTCCTGGAGACAAAGAGATGACATCCTGTATCATCTCGCTAGGGGGTGAATATACAATATCCTTGATCATTGAAGGAAAATCTCATCTAATTCATGACAATTTGATCAGAGCTTTGATTAATCACACAAATGGGTCACCTACCCCTTTACTCATGGTGGAGGGCCTGCCCAAATCAATTGAAGTCCAACGCTCAGTCCTCTCTCCCCCCGAAATCTTGGAAGCGTCTTTATATCCTCACTAGGAACGTTCCTCACAGTAAAATCACCAACCTCCAGAGCAGGACCAGACTGTTGGCTCAGCTTTATATACTACTGCACCACCTTCACCTTCTCTACCCGCCCCAACATGGCAGTGTTATTTTAAGTGTAGCCAATGTCACCCCTATTAAGGTGAATGGCAAAGCGTCCCCTACCCACTTTCATATCAGTGCCAATGGCCTTGTGCGTAGGGCTTGTACCTGTCTTATCAGAATACACATGTTTCTACGTTCCCTGATTAACTGTAAAGCTATCAAGAAGGTCAATGCCGTTCCAAAGTCACAACTACTTCTTTCACTTGTGATAGGACAAATCTGTATTACATCAAGGGTGATTTTCTTCTCAACTCAGATACACATTAATTGACTGATATATTGACACTGAGACAATGACTGGTTCACCCCATTCAATGACTGGTACAGATATAGAAGACATGAATTGGATGAAACACATCTAGTGAGAAGTAGATTCAAATGCCTTGTATATATAGTATTATAGTTCATTATTTGCCCTCAGGAGGGCCTAACTTACAGTGTATATCAGTGTAAAAAATGGTAATGGCCAATTCAAATAAAATACAGTGGTATGGTCATGCCAGGCCAGTAGGCATTTAGAAATTGAGACTTTTTTTTCTACATTTCCTGTTTAGGGGCCAATGTCAGAACACCTTATCAGTGGAAGAGTGTGTAAATACTTACAGTATTTGTACCTCAGACTGCTAAAAGGTGTGATGGTGACACACTCCACATTGGCATCACTGCTGTGTCATCTGCCCTTATAAGGAAAGAACAGTTGAACATTAAACACGAATTGACACTCACAACCTCTTGTGTAATGCTCCGTGTTCCCATCACAAAGACACCAGTTGGGTTTGAGATGTACTGGCGTAATACTTGTATTACTGTTATTGATCTACCACAATGCCTATTATAACTCTTATTGAATTAAGTGAAATAATGTTTCTTCACTGGGCAACATCCATCCAACAGTGAATTCTATCATCTGTCATTTTATCAATAATTTTCCATCATGTTTGTAAGACATGTATTGTAAGCACCCTGAACAGGTGATTTTTATAACTAACCCAAGTCTAACCCATGACTTGCCTAGTTAAATAAAGGTTAAATTAAAAAAATATATATTTTAAAAGAGATAGACCAAATTAGAAAAAATGTGCCAACCAGCGTTGAGCTAAACTGAGCCAGCTCAACTGTGAATGGAAGCCAGTTTGGATTTTGGCGTCACTCCTATCAAATCCCATTAAGAGCATACGTCATTGACAGAAAAACTTGAATTGTTGCATCTGGTTGTGTTGTTGTCCTCCGGAGGCTAGCTAGCTAGCTAAAACGGGCCCTTTCCTAAATTAGCCATTGATGGAGATAGGGATGTGGACTTGTGGTTTAACTTAATTCTCCGTGCTGACCAATGATTATAACAGCAACTCTGATCTAACCATTAGTTCATACATTGTTGTGCCCCTGGCCTGAGAGGATGAAAGTTCAATATGTAGCTAGATGTAGAAGGCTAATGTTAACTGTTAACTAGGTAACGTGTCCCATGAATGGAAGTTAGGCCAGCAAGCAAGCATTTTAGCCAGGTAGCCTAGGACAACAAAATAAAGTGTGTACTGTATGACAGAGTGGTAGATCGTTTCGTCAACATGAAAGAGAGGAGGATGGCATTGGCGTTTCTCTACAAGTAGGGTGAGCCAACATGCTTGCACGAACGCGCGCGCACACACACCCACACAGAAATCAGAACCATAGACAGCCACATCATATTTAGCTTCCCTTGATTGATCTAAATTGTTTTTGGTATCTTTTAGTTGTCGCCTTATTAGACTAAGCAGAGGTAATTTGATGATGTTGAAATGTTGAAGTTGAAATGGTGCAGGTATAGTGGAGGCAGCTCCTGTTTTCTTTGCGACTTGCGGTAACTCTCTGTGGTTCTAAATCAACAGTTGTTTAGTGGTCCGGAAATGTCAGAAACATTAACTTGTTTGACCATGCTGTAGGTCATGTAACTAACTGTCTGTCACATGCAGTATATTATTCGTGGACTTCACTGGACAGAGGTTGCTATGATTAAACAACGGTGTGGTTGAATTTATTCTGCCACTGTGCTTATTGTCTCACCCTTTAGGCCTTTATATCAGTCGCGCGGCATATGAATTAACAGGTTATAGAGCAAACAATGCAATTATCACAATACATAGGTTGTAATATGTTTTTTTGGGGGGGGGGGGGGGGTGATGTAACCCACACACCGCTGCTGTTCATCGACGAGATTATGTGCAAAATGTAAGCAAAAATCCATCTTGCTCCATCTGATCCCACTGCTGGCCACTGGGCTTCCTCTCGTTATCATATTTCAAGCGGATGCTTCACACTTATACATCCGGTTCAATTTCTGGCTCATTGTTCTAACTGTGGTGGAACTATTAGAACAACATGAAACAACATGGAGATGCTTTTCAAACAGGACACTAGTGTCCTAATCTCAGTAGGGTAGAGTGGGCTGGAATTGGAATGTGTTCCACTTTATAAATCAGAGAGGTAGTGGAGTGCCCACCGCTTGGAAAACACTTACACCAATCACTTAACAGCTTATCCATGGCTTGGATAAATGCACAAACTACAATGGTCCTGTGACAATACAGCATTGAGAGTCAAGTTTAATATGTCGAAATACCATGCACAATATGTAAACACGTTAAAAAAACAAGTTCTGCGAAATGTAGGCATTTCACTAATAGGTGAGCAGTTGTTGTCCAAACCCAAAGTGAAGTGGTCAGAATATCCTGGCTAAGGTGGTGGTGACACCTCCCATGCAGGCCTACAGGGGTTCCTTTAGACTACTGTGTGTAAATAGATTTACAGTAGGACCTGGGCCTGAGTTCGTTAGTCGACCAGGCACTTTGTTCTGCTATCTGATCACAGAGGTTATCTCTAACTGAGAGAGAGAGACGGTATGCACATTGTTACAACACTGTACATAAAACATTTGAAATGTCTCTATTATTTTGAATCTTTTGTGAGTGTAATGTTAACTGGTCATTTCTGATTGTTTATTTCACTTTTGTTTATCCGTTCCACTTGCTTTGACATTGTGAAGATGTTTTCCATGCCAATAAAGCCCTTTGAATTGAGACAGAGACACAGATAGACAGAGAGACCGAGACAGAGAGAGAGGTAATAAGAGAGAGAGAGAAAGAGTGGACACATACAGTACACAGTAGCCTCAGTTAACCTCTACAAGCGGTTTTAACCTCATGTCTGTCGACATGACAGTAGGGTCATCAACTCTCTGTGGTTCTAAATCAATAATTGTTTGTTTCACTTCTCAAGTTGCACTTCCTTTCTCCTACAGAACAATAAGGTTAGAGAGAGCATATTGGTGTGTGTGTGTGTGTGTGTGTGTGTGTGGGGGGGGGGTCTTTGTTACTCCTAAATACTATTTTCCTCCCTGTTACTGTAGTTAGTATTATTGTAGTGAGTATTGTTTCCAGCCATATGTCTTCTACATGAGCCTGGCAAGCTAAGCTATACAGTTGTCTACACAAACCAAAAGGTGGCAGCAAGGCAACACTGGCAAACCAGGACACACCCCTCATCCAAAGCAGGCCAATGGACTCTCTCATGTGGGTGCATTGCACCCCCTGAGCAAGACTTACTGGCTTTGATACTGTGTGGCTTTGTGTGGAAATAGACTAAATGTGGGTGAGCAGACTTACTGGCATTGACGCTGTGTTTGTTTTCTAGCGTTAAGTTTTAGTACTCCTTTTTTGGTTCAGTTCGTAGAGCACAGATTTCTCAAGCAGTACGTTATTTTCAAGAGATAATCCATTTATCTGTAATATAACTTCTAATTTTAGATATGAATTTCCTTCTGTATTTTTCAGGCATAGTCCATAGGCGGACCAGAACGGGGTCAATACGGACCGTGGGTCCTGAAAGAAATTGAATCATAATGTTTAAGGAACTCCGTTGGGCTTTCAACTTAGTCTTGATTTTGTTGTAACGTTTGAGTCACTCTGATAAATAACAATATCCAGCCGGACCTTTTGCCACCTATCAAATTTGTGTAACCGGACTTTCACAAATAGTATTTGAGAACCCCTAACCTGGGTTAACAAGTTGAGGGATTTTCAGTAGGCCTACAATATAAAATGTCATTTCTGGTAAGTTAAATCTATGCTAGTAAAACAAACATCCTAAACTACATAAATCAGGAACCAAAGATAAATACAGCAGAGGTTACTGGTTACCCTCATTGTTTTACAAGTATTGTCATTCTCAGTGGAAGTGAGATGTCTGCTCACAGTAACTGGTTGATTACATTATACTGTGTTGAAGTAGTCAAACACTGCATTTCCTGCTAGCCACTCAGAGGAAACATTTAGAGGACCATTAACGAGATTGCGAAACCTGCATGCTGTCTCACTGCTTCAAGTACAATAAGCAGCCATGTATAAGCTGTCTGTGCAATAAACATGTCGGTGTTATCACGCAGATGGTTCATCTTAAATGAAGTGTGCTCATTGATAGGGAAATATAAACAGGGTAAACTCTGTTCAATCGTAACAAAACAAACGTTATCAGCCTACATGGAAGGATTATAACAAAAACAGGATATTGCTTTTTGGGTTTCATGAGGTTCAAGCGTTGCAGAGGTAGCGTTTGTAGGGGAGAGTGGGGTAAGCCATTTTTTTCCATTCAGCATCACTCCATCAAGTGAAATATAGTATTCTTTGTAACAAAGATATCTACATATACTTCAGGATGTTGTATATCCCTGGAAATGATCAGAATTAATGTAAACATAGCTTGTCCCCCAAAAAAGTAGTCTCTTGGCACAAGTTAGCCCAGGTATGGGGTAAGTTGAGCAACCTACACATTTATGTATTGAATTAAATATTACTAATACCTTTTCAAACCATGTCTATCTATATTTCCCAAACACAATTCAACACAATCACGATCACTTTTTGTTTTTAAATCAATATTAAGCATATTTTAACACAGGCATAACACCAAACAAACACTTTGTACTTTCTTTTAACACTTGTAACATAGACTAGGCCCTGTTGTTACCTTGCATCCCAGCGATAATGCCTTGCATTACGCCTGGGGGAAAAAAACTTTAATTTGATCAATTGCCATTGGCTCAACCAAGGCACACAGCTACAAGGAAACTTATAGAGACCCCAACTGATGTATTTAATAATACTAAAATGACTTGCTTTGGTTTAGATACAAGCAACATGAAACCTCACACAATATATTAATTTGACTGTAACGGGATTCTTCCTGGGAAGGAGATTACCGAAGGTGACTCCCCTTCTTGTTCGGGTGGCGCTCGGTGGTTGTCGTCGCCGGTCTACTAGCTGCCACCGATCCTTTGTTCTGTGTTCGTTTGGTTTCGTCTAATTGGTTTCACCTGTTCCTTGTTTGGTTGTTAGGGTGGGGTTATTTAAGTTCGTTCAGCCCGCTTCTGTTTGTGCGGGCTTGTTCATCTGTATGTGTTAGAGTGGTTAGTGTTTTCGTTGGGTTTCTCGCTGTCCTTGTTTTTCACGATAGGGTACATTTTTGTTTTGTAGTTATACCTGGTTTGTGTATACTATTTTGTTCCTGTGATTATTTTGGACATTAAAGCGTGTTTTTTCCCGCATCCTTTGCTCTCTGCGCCTGACTCCACACCTATTCACTCATTGAGCGTTACAGAAGCCCGCACCTTATGATGGAGTCAGCAGGAGCAGCGACCACCCCTCTCCCCACGATGGAGGAGAGTCCTTCATCACACGTCCATCCTCCATCGCATCGGATCAGCAATGGATCAAATGATGGAGAGGATGGATCGTTGGGAGAGGAGTGGTCTCCCTACTACCCCACCTACCCTCCCACCAGCAACTCTACCATCTCCCCCAGCGGAATCCGGTTCAAGCGCTCTGCGCATTACGCCTCCGAGGGAGTACGATGGAGCAGCGGTGGGGTCCTCGTCTCTTGCCTTACGGGTAGAGCCCTGGAGTGGGCCAATGCTGTCTGGAACGGGCCCGACTCAGCGAGGGGCAACTACCCGGAGTTCACCCGACGTTTCCGGGCTGTGTTCGATCACCCTCCGGAGGGCCGAGCGGCGGGTGAGAGGTTGTTCCATCTCAGGCAGGGGACGAGGAGCACGCGGGACTTTGCGCTGGATTTCCGGACCTTGGCCGCTGGAGCAGGGTGGAACGACAGGGCCCTGATAGACCATTACAGGTGTAGCCTGAGAGAGGACGTCCGCAGGGAGCTGGCTTGTCGGGACACTACGCTTAGCCTGGATGAACTGATAGACCTGTCGATCCGGTTAGACCATCTGCTAGCTGCTCGCGGACGTTCTGAAAGGGTCCTGTTAGTTCCACCTCCTGACCCTCCCGCTCCTATCCCGATGGAGCTAGGAGGGGCCGCATCTAGGGAGATCGGAGGAGGAGACTCCTCCTGTACCAGTTGTGGGCGGAGAGGACGTGCTGGAGGAGTTCATCTGGGAGTCGAGAGGGCAGGCAGAACACTCCTCGGTTACCCCAGGTGAGTCAGCACCACACTTTCCCAGAGTTTCCTGTTGATCACATGTTTTTATTAATTTGTTTCCTTAAATTTTTTCCCTCTCTCCAGCATAAGGCGCTAGTCGATTCAGGCGCAGCTGGGAACTTTATAGATCGCGGACTTGCTCAGAGGTTGAGGATTCCGTTAGTAAAAGTAGACCCCCCTTTTCCCGTGCACTCTTTAGATAGTCGACCATTAGGGTCAGGGCTGGTCAGGGAGGCCACAATTCCTTTGGAGATGATTACGCAGGGGAATCATAAGGAGCGGATTAGTCTGTTCCTTATCGATTCACCTGCATTTCCGGTGGTGCTGGGGATTCCCTGGCTGGCTATTCCCAATGCTACAATTTCGTGGAAACAGGGAACTCTCCAGGGATGGTCTGATGAGTGTTCAGGCAGGTGTGTAGGAGTTTCCATCGGTGCGACAACGGTGGAGAGTCCAGACCAGGTTTCCACCGTGCGCATTCCCGCTGAGTATGCCGATTTGGCTATCGCTTTCAGTAAAAAGAAAGCGACCCAATTACCACCCCATCGACAGGGGGATTGCGTGATAAACCTCCAGGTAAACGCTGCACTCCCCAGGAGTCATGTGTATCCTTTATCCCAGGAGGAGACGTTGGCTATGGAGACATATGTCACCGAAGCTCTGGGACAGGGGTACATTCGGCCCTCCATGTCACCCGTCTCCTCAAGTTTCTTTCTTGTGAAAAAAAAGGATGGTGGTTTGCGTCCGTGTATTGATTATAGAGGTCTCAATTCCATCACGGTGGGTTTTAGTTACCCACTACCTCTCATTGCTATGGCAGTGGAATCATTTCACGGAGCGCAGTTCTTCACGAAACTGGATCACAGGAGTGTGCATAATCTGGTGCGTATTCGGGAGGGAGATGAGTGGAAAACCGAGTTTAGCACCACATCTGGCCATTATGAGTACCTCGTCATGCCGTACGGGTTAAAGAATGCTCCAGCTATCTTTCAATCCTTCGTGGATGAGATTCTCAGAGACCTGCACGGACAGGGTGTGGTAGTGTATATTGACGATATTTTGATCTACTCCACTACGCGCACCGCACCGCGCATGTGTCTCTGGTGCGCAAGGTTCTTGGGCGACTGCTGGAGCATGACCTGTACGTGAAGGCGGAGAAATGTGAGTTTTCCAAACGAGCCGTTTCCTTCCTGGGTTATCGCATTTCCAGCTCGGGGGTGGTAATGGAGGGTGACCACGTCAAGGCCGTGCGTAATTGGCCGACTCCGACCACGGTAAAGGAGGTGCAGCGGTTCTTAGGGTTTGCCAATTACTACTGGAGGTTTATCTGGGGTTTTGGTCAGGTAGCAGCTCCTATTACCTCACTGCTGAAGGGGGGGCCGGTGCGTTTGCAGTGGTCAGCAGAGGCGGACAGAGCTTTCCGTAGGTTGAAGGCGCTGTTCACTGAGGCGCCGGTGTTGGCGCATCCGGACCCTTCTTTGGCGTTCATAGTAGAGGTGGACGCATCCGAGGCTGGGGTTGGAGCGGTGCTCTCACAGCGCTCGGGTACACCACCGAAGCTCCGCCCCTGTGCTTTTTTTTAGAAGAAGCTCGGGCCAGCGGAGCGTAATTATGATGTGGGGGACAGGGAGTTGTTGGCTATGGTTAAGGCCCTGAAGGTGTGGAGACACTGGCTTGAGGGGGCTAAGCACCCTTTCCTTATCTGGACTGACCACCCTAACCTGGAGTATATCCGATCAGCTATTAGACTGAATCCTCGTCAGGCAAGGTGGGCCATGTATTTCACCAGATTTCGTTTTACTATCTCGTATCGACCAGGTTCCCTCAACACTAAGGCCGACGCGCTGTCCCGCCTCTATGACACTGAGGACCGGTCCATCGATCCTACTCCCATCATTCCGGCGGCTAAGCTGGTGGCACCAGTAGTATGGGAGGTGGACGCGGACATCGAGCGGGCGCTAAGGGAGGAACCTGCGCCTCCACAGTGTCCGGAGGGTCGTAGGTACGTGCCGCTCGCTGTTCGTGATCAATTGATTCGATGGGCTCATAGTCTACCCTCGTCGGGTCACCCAGGTATTTCAAGGACAGTGCGAGGTCTTAGGGGGAAGTACTGGTGGCCCACCTTGGTGAGGGATGTGCGATTCTATGTCTCCTCCTGTTCAGTGTGCGCCCAGAGTAAGGCTCCTAGGCACCTGCCACGAGGGAAGTTACAACCCCTCCCCGTTCCACAACGGCCTTGGACCCATCTATCGGTGGATTTTCTTACTGACCTTCCCCCCTCTCAGGGGAACACAACGATCCTGGTCGTTGTGGATCGGTTCTCTAAGTCCTGCCGTCTTATCCCGTTGCCCGGTCTCCCTACGGCCCTGCAGACTGCGGAGGCCCTTTTCACCCATGTCTTCCGGCACTACGGGGTGCCCGAGGATATTGTTTCTGATCGGGATCCCCAGTTTACCTCCTGTGTGTGGAAGGCATTTATGGAACGTCTGGGGGTCTCGGTCAGCCTGACCTCAGGGTATCACCCGGAGAGTAATGGGCAGGTGGAGAGAGTGAACCAGGAGGTGGGTAGGTTTCTGCGGTCGTATTGCCAGGACCGGCCAGGGGAGTGGGCGAGATACATCCCCTGGGCCCAGAACTCACTAAGCCACTCCTCTACCAACATGTCATCATTTGAGTGTGTGTTGGGGTACCAGCCGGTCCTGGCACCATTGCATCAGAGCCAGACTGAGGCTCCTGCGGTGGAGGAGTGGGTGCAGCGCTCTGAGACCTGGAGGGCCGTCCAGGAGTCATTACGCCAAGCGAGTGGACAGCAGAAGAAGAGCGCTGACCGTCACCGCAGTGAGGCCCCCGTGTTTGCACCGGGGGACAGGGTCTGGCTCTCGACCCGAAACCTGCCCCTCCGCTTGCCCTGCCGGAAGCTGGGTCCACAGTGTGTAGGGCCATTTAAAGTCCTGAGGAGAGTAAACAAGGTTTGTTATCGATACTTCGTATTATCGCATTAACCCCTCGTTTCATGTGTCTCTCCTCAGGCCGGTGGTAGCTGGTCCCATGCAGGAAGGTGAGGTTCCGGAGGTCCCTCCGCCCCCTCTGGACATCGAGGGGTCCCCGGCGTACACGATACAAGCTATTCTGGACTCAAGACGCCGGGTGAGGGGCCTGCAGTACCTCGTTGACTGGGAGGGGTACGGTCCGGAGGAGAGGTGCTAGGTCCCGGTGGGGGATCTTCTGGATCCATCTATGTTGAGAGAGTTCCATCGCCTCCATCCGGATCGCCCTGCGCCTCGGCCCCCGGATCGTCCCCAAGGCCGGCGTCGGCGCGCTGCGGGAGCTGTGCGTCAGGTGGGGGATGGGGGGGGGGGGGGGGGCAAACTATGGTCAGGGTACTGTCACGAATATTACCGAAGGTGACTCCCCTTCTTGTTCGGGTGGCGCTCGGCGGTCGTCGTCGCCGGTCTACTAGCTGCCACCGATCCTTTGTTCTGTGTTCGTTTGGTTTCGTCTAATTGGTTTCACCTGTTCCTTGTTTGGTTGTTAGGGTGGGGTTATTTAAGTTCGTTCAGCCCGCTTCTGTTTGTGCGGGCTTGTTCATCTGTATGTGTTAGAGTGGTTAGTGTTTTCGTTGGGTTTCTCGCTGTCCTTGTATTTCACGATAGGGTACATTTTTGTTTTGTAGTTATACCTGGTTTGGGTATACTATTTTGTTCCTGTGATTATTTTGGACAATAAAGCGTGTTTTTTTCCCGCATCCTTTGCTCTCTGCGCCTGACTCCACACCTATTCACTCATTGAGCGTTACAGCGTGGTTCAACATAATACAAAACAACAAACATGGAAAACCGAAACAGCCCTATCTGGTGCAACAAAAAACAAAGACAGGAAACAATCACCCACAAAACCCAACACCAAAAAGGCTACCTAAATATGGTTCCCAATCAGAGACAATGACTAACACCTGCCTCTGATTGAGACAAACTAGACACACAACATAGAATGCCCACTCAGATTACACCCTGACCAAACAAAACATAGAAATATACAAAGCAAACTATGGTCAGGGTGTGACATTGACTTGGTGAAAATCCGTTACATTTTTTTTACCTAAATTGCTTAACTTTTTCCGTGTGGTTTTCTTCCTTCATAGACTCCATGAAATGATGGCCTCTTCCTAAATATTTGGTCAAATGATTCATTTTGTGTATGGTATCTGAGAAAAAGGTTGGCTCAAATGATCCCTTTTGCTCAACTTACCCCACTCTCCCCTACTTTGTATCCACTTCAGTATGGTAATGAGACTTCTTTCTGCATAATGAGGTGTGGCGCCAGCAGGAAACCTGTGGTGACTGAATCTTAAAAGTGACTCGCTCTCAAATACGTTTACATTCTAATGAGATGAACGGTTCCATACCAATACCGCACCATACTAAAATATAGGGAAAAAAATAGTGGCCATACATTGAACTGTGGGGAGGAAGAGGAATCGAGCATGTGGACGATGTTGTTAATTAATTCACAAAGGAACCATACGTGCATGCTCATTTACTCAGATACGTGCAATCTCACCTTCCATTACTGATTTATGAGAGGACAAGTTCAGCGTTTTAGTTGTTCTAACCACACCACTCTCAGAATATCCTGTGTGCAAACAGAAGATGTCGGTCACAATGCTTCCCACAATGTCAACTGTCAACTGTGTTGTGGATTTCCCATCACATTTGTTTGCACAGGTGCATCTGAATTAACAGACAGGCAATGGATTTAAAGACTTTAATCATGCAAGCCGCAATGGAACATAAAACCAAATACTAAGAGCTAAATGTCAAGCCACTCTATAAAAATATGGTCCACTCTAAAATGTCATGGGTAAAAGATGGTTAAGAGAATACACTGGCAGGTACCGGCAATGAAATAACATGAGTATGTTGGTTCTAATAGAGGAGTCAAACGGCTGATGTGTTATTATATCAGCCATATTTTCAGTCTCTCATGTTGCACTGCTTTGCTTTACCTTGGCCAGGTCGCAGTTGTAAATGAGAACTTGTTCAACTGGCCAACCTGGTTAAATAAAGGTGAAATAAAAAATTTAATAAAAAACATCAGTAGGCTATACACTGGCTGAAGAGTCTTGACCTAAACTAGTGTCCTTGAAATGAACAACACAACAATGAAGGCTAATAGACTACTTCAAAATATCAAATTACAAGTAAACTCCAGTACGGGAAGAATTTAGAGCTGGTACACCTACAGTATACTGTATATGGGGATTTATACATAGCAGATAAAGGAATAAAGAAAAAAATTATACTGTATTCCTACATTTCCAAACATCATGGCAAAGACCTGTGGTAAAGATGGTGGGGTTTAGTGGATTCTTAATAATGTCATGGAAGTACTACCCTATGCGCAATCAATAACTTTCATAATCTAAATCATTTGAAGAGTCAAATTAATGACACAGATTGGCCATAAAATTATCATCAAATAAATATTCATTGTAAATTGAAACGACAGTAGCTGTTACGTTGTATACTGATACACAAAAATAGCGTACATCATGACATTGATAGAGACGAAGCCGAAAACAAACATATACCTGTATATACAGTTGAAGTCGGAAGTTTACATATACCTTAGCCAAATACATTTCAAATCTGTTTCACAATTCCTGACATTTAATCCTAGTAAAAATTCCCTGTCTTAGGTCAGTTAGGATCACCACTATTTTAAGAATGTGAAATGTCAGAATATTAGTAAAGAGAATTAGTATTTGGTAGCATTGCATTTACATTTTTAAACTTGGGTCAAACGTTTTGGGTAGCCTTCCACAAGCTTCCCACAATAAGTTGGGAGACTTTTGCTTCATTCCTCCAGACAGAGTTGGTGTAACTGAGTCAGGTTTGTAGGCCTTGCGCGCACACACTTTTTCGGTTAAGCCCACAAATTTTCAATAGGATTAAGGTCAGGGCTTTTTGATTTCCACTCCAATACCTTGACTTTGTTGTCCTTCAGCCATTTTGCCACAACTTTGGAAGTATGCTTGGGGTCAATATTGATTTGGAAGACCCATTTGCGACCAAGCTTTAACGGATGTCTTGAGATGTTGCTTCAACATATTCACATAATTTTCCTTCCTCATAAAGCCATCTATTTTGTGAAGCACCACCACAACATGATGCTGCCACCCCCGTGCTTCACGGATGGGATGGTGCTCTTTGGCTTGCAAGCCTCCCCCTGTTTCCTCCAAACATAACGATGGTCATTATGTCCAAACAGTTCTAATTCCTTTCATCAAACCAGAGGACATTTCTCCAAGAAGTACGATCCTTGTACCCATGTGCAGTTGTGGAGGTCTACAATTTTATTCTGAGATCTTGGCTGATTTCTTTTGATTTTCCCATGATGTCAAGCAGAGAGGCACTGAGTTTGAAGGTAGGCCTTGAAATACATCCACAGGTACACCTCCAATGGACTCAAATGATGTCAATTAGCCTACCAGAAGCTTCTAAAGACATTACATAATTTTGGGGAATTTTCCAAGCTGTTTAAAGGCACAGTCAGCTTAGTGAATGTAAACTTTCTGACCCACTGGAATTGTGAATCAATGAATTATAAGTTAAACAATCTGTCTGTAAACAATTGTTGGAAAAATTACTTGTGTCAAGCACAAAATAGATTTCCCAACCGACTTGCCAAAACTATAGTTTGTTAACAAGAAATTTGTGGAGTGGTTGAAAAACTAAGTTTTAAAGACTCCAAACTAAGTGCATATAAACTTCCGATTTCAACTGTATGTGTCACGTTCTGACCTTAGTTCTTTTGTTATGGATTTGTTTTAGTGTGGTCAGGGCGTGAGTTGGGTGGGTTGTCTATGTTTGTTTTCTTTTTCTGAGTTGGTATTTCTGTGTTTGGCCTGGTATGGTTCTCAATCAGAGGCAGCTGTCAATCGTTGTCCCTGATTGAGAACCATACTTAGGCAGCCTGTTTTCACCCTTGATTTGTGGGTGATTGTTTTTTGTTTTGTGTATTCACCGTACAGGACTGTTTCGTTTCGTTCATTCTCGTTATTTAGTTTTTGTGTTCATGATAATAAATTATCAATATGGACACTTACCACGCTGCGCATTGGTCCTCCGATCCTTCCTACTACTCCTCGTCAGAGGAGGAAGAAGACCGTTACAGTATGTATATATCGCACAGGGCTGTAACTCAAACCAAAGAGCGAGGTGTAAACCTCTAATAAATACACGGGACGAGACCCGTATTAACAATACACGGGACGAGACCCGTAACAACAATACATGGGATTAGACCTGTAACAACAAGTGCACCATATGTAAACCGTAATACAATGTACAGTAAACGTAGCATGAAAGCCAATACCACAGAGCACAGGTACTCACTCACAAGACCAACGGACATGGATTAATAGTCGACAAGGACAATGGGAACAGAGGGCACAGTTAGTAACAGGCTAATCAGGGGGAATAGGAACCAGGTGTGCGTAATGAGACAAGACAGTCCGGGGTTGAACAGTCAAAATGTGAAGAATAACTTTCAGCCAACAACCATGAAAAATATTTTCAATATTTACATATTTTAAGAACTTACTTCACCCTCTGCCACAGTCCCATTC
This sequence comes from Oncorhynchus mykiss, assembly GCF_057628025.1. Lineage (NCBI taxonomy): Eukaryota > Metazoa > Chordata > Actinopteri > Salmoniformes > Salmonidae > Oncorhynchus > Oncorhynchus mykiss. The sequence continues at coordinate 23,143,937 of NC_143023.1, read as the reverse complement.
TTGCCCTGGTTTGGCAAGGCTTTCACATACACAGCAGAACATGATTAGTGGAAGGAATGTAAAAAAACAAAACATAGATGTACCTCCGAGGAGGCTGGTGGGAGGAGCTACAGGAGGACAGGATCATTGTAATGGCTGGTATGGAATCAATGGAATGGTACCAAACACATTGAAACAACATATTTGACTCCATTCCATTGAGTCCATTCCAGCTTTTATAATGAGCCCGTCCTTCTATAGCTCCTCTCACGAGTCTCGTCTGATGGTATTCTGTTGAGGGTATTCAATTTTATATATATATATTTTTATCCCAGGCCCCCGTCCCTGCAGGAGGCCTTTTGCCTTTTGTAAATAAGCATTTGTTCTTAACTGACTTACCTAGTTAAATAAAGGTTAAATAAAATTAAATAAATATATACACAGTACCAGTCAAAAGTTTGGCCACACCTACTCATTCAAGGGTTTTCCTATATTTTGTACTATTTTCTACATTGTAGAATAATACTGAAGACATCAAAACTATGTCAAAACACACATGGAATCATGGAGTAACCAAAAAAGTGTTAAACAAATCAAAATCTATGTTATGGCCTCCTGGGTGGTCTAAGGCACTGCATTGCAGTGGTAGCTGTGCCACCAGAGACTCTGGGTTCGAGCCCAGGCTCTGTCGCAGCCGGCCGCGACAGGGAGGTCCATGGGGTGACGCACAATTGGCCTAGCCTCGTCCGGGTTAGGGAGGGTTTGGCCGGTAGGGATATCCTTGTCTCATCGCGCACTAGCGAATCTTGTGTCGGGCCGGGCAAGTGCATGCTGATCAGGTCGCTAGGTGTATGGTGTGTCCTCCGACACATTGGTGCGGCTGGCTTCCGGGTTGGATGCGCGCTGTGTTAAGAAGCAGTGTGGCTTGGTTGGGTTGTGTTTCGGAGGACCCATGGCTCTTGACCTTCGTCTCTCCTGAGCCCGTACGGGAGTTGTAGCAATGAGACAAGACAGTAACTACTAACAATACCATAAAAAGGGTGAAAAAATATCTGTTATATTTTAGATTATTCAAATTAGCCATCCTTTGCCTTAAGGACAGCTTTGCACACTCTAAACATTCTCCGAACTTCATGATGAATGCTTTTCCATAGTCTTCTAAATTATTGTACAATGTAGAAAATAGTACAAGAAAAACCCTGGAATGAGTACACTACCGGCCAAAAGTTTTAGAACACCTATTCATTCCAGGGTTATTCTTTATTTGGACTATTTTTTCCATTGTAGAATAATATTGAAGACGTCAAAACTATGAAATAACACATACATGTAGTAACCAAAAAAGTGTTAAACAAATCTAAATATGTTTTATTGGCATTCTCTCAACCAGCTTCATGAGGTAGTCACCTGGAATGCATTTCAATTAACAGGTGTGCCTTGTGCAAAGTTAATATGTGGAATTTCTTTCCTTCTTAAAACCTCTTAGGGATAGGCGGGACACAAATGTCTCAACTGGCCAATTGCCAGGGGAAATGCAGAGCGCCAGATTCAAATAAAATGCTACAAAATTCAAACTTTCATTAAATCACACATGTAAGATACTCAATTAAAGCTACACTCGTTGTGAATCCAGCCAACATGTCAGCTTTTTTAAATGCTTTTCGGCAAAACCATAAGAAGCAATTATCTGATAGCCTGCACCATCTGCACCAGAGCTAGCTTATTTCAACCCTGCAGGCACTACACAAAACGCTGAAATAAAATATAAAACATGCATTACCTTTGACGAGCTTCTTTTGTTGGCACTCCAATATGTCCCATAAACATCACAATTGGTCCTTTTGTTTGATTAATTCCGTCCATATATATCCAAAATGTTCATTTATAAAGCGCATTTGATCCAGAAAAAAAAACAGCTTACAAAACGCCACATCACTACAAAATATTTAAAAAGTTGCCTATAAACTTTGCCAAAATATTTCAAACTACTTTTGTAATACAACGTTAGGTATTTTTAAACGTGAATAATTGATCAAATTGTAGACGGGGCAATCTGTATTCAATACAGGAAAGAAAACAAACCAGCTCTGCTTTTCACGTCTTGCGCAACTCACAAAAGTGTCCCCAGTTCCGAGTTGGTCTACTTCTTCATTGCACAAAGGAATAAGCTCAACCAAATTCCAAAGACTGGTGACATCCAGTGGAAGCGGTAGGAACTGAAAATAGAGCCCTATGAAATATCCCATGGCAAAGACAATTCAGGGAACAGAGAGGGGGAAAAAAAATAAATAATTCTGAACAGTTAGTCCTCTGGGTTTTGCCTGCTACATAAGTTATGTTATACTCACAGACAAGATTCAAACAGTTTTAGAAACTTCAGAGTGTTTTCTATCCAAATATATGAATAATATGCATATCTTATATTCTTGGCATGAGTAGCAGGAAGTTGAAATTGGGCACGCTATTTATCCAAAAGTGAAAATTCTGCCCCCTAGTTTCAAGAATTAATGCGTTTGAGCCAGTCAGTTCTGTTGTGACAAGGTAGGGGTGGTATACAGAAGATAGCCCTATTTGGTAAAAGACCAAGTCCTTATTATGGCAAGAACAGCTTAAATAAGCAAAGGGAAATGACACCCCATCATTACTTTAAGATATGAAGGTCAGTCATTCTGGACAATTACAAGAACTTTGAACATTTCTTCAAGTGCAGTCACAAAAATAATCAAGCACTATGATGAAACTATCTCTCATGAGGACCGTCACAGGAAAGGAAGACCCAGAGTTACCTCTTCTGCAGAAGATAAATTCACCAGAGTTAACTGCACCTCAGACTGCAGCCTAAATAAATGCTTCACAGAGTTCAAGAAACAGACACATCTCAACATCTGTTCAGAGGAGACTGCGTGAATCAGACCTTCATGGTCAAGTTGCTGCAGAGAAACCACTACTAAAGAACACCAATGAGAAGAAAAGACTTGCTTGGGCCAATAAACACGAGCAATGGACATTAGACCGGTCAAAATCTGTCCTTTGGTCTGATGAGTCCAAATTTGAGATTTTGGGTTCTAACCGCCGTGTCTTTGTGAGATGTTGAGTAGGTGAACGGATGATCTACGCATGTGTGGTTCCCACCGGGAAGCATGGTGGAGGAGGTGTGATGGTGTGGGGCTGCTTTGCTGGTGCCACTGTCTGCGATTTATTTAGAATTCAAGGCAAACTTAGACAGCATTCTGCAGCGATACACCATTATATCTGGTTTGCGCTTAGAGGGATTATGATTTGTTTTTTGACAGGACACTGACCCCAAACACACATTCAGGCTGTGTAAGGGCTATTTGACCAAGAAGGAGAGTGATGGGGTGCTGATTCAGATCACCTGGCCTCCACAATCACCCAACCTCAACCTAATTGAGATGGTTTGGGATGAGTTGGACCGCAGTGAAGGAAAAGCAGCCAACAAGTGACCAGCATATGTGGGAACTCCTTTAAGACTATTGGAAAAGCATTCCAGGTGACTGCCTCATGAAGCTGGTTGAGAGAATGCCAAGAGTGTACAAAGCTGTCATCAAGGCAAAGGATGGCTACTTTGAAGAATCTCAAAAATATATTTTGATTTCTTTAACACTTTTTTGTTTGTTAAATAATTCCATATGTTTTATTTCATAGTTGTTATGTATTCACTGTTATTCAACAATGTAGAAAGTAGCAAAAATAAAGAAAAACCTTGAATGAGCAGGTGTGTCCAAACTTTTGACTGGTACTGTATATTTAATACAATTGCTAATATACATAAATCAGAGGGTAAAGAGAGAAATGTTCCGTTTTAAGATTAATCATGCTTTTTTAGTTGATCAGTTGGACTTGGAGGTGGATTATTAATGGTACCCTGCCACCAGTAAAAAGGCTTTTGATCTAAATGTGTCTGAAATGAGAGTGTGCGATTTATTTACCCGTTGAACTTTATTTTAAAACAAATTTGCTTTACATATCTGTATTCTTAAAATGTATCAGGCCTCAGCATAAAACCCAGATGCAGACAGTTCGAAGTAACACACATTTATTACAAAAACATTGGGCAGGCAAACGACTAAGAAGTCACGACAGAGTGAATTATAACAATTAAAATGCTAATCCTTTACACATGAATGCTCACTCATTCAGGAACAATTGCAATCAATGTATATATTTACGCTCAGTGTGTCGTCTTGATCGCTGGTGAAAAGTTTGTCTTTCGTAGAATTGTCCGTCTCTCTCCCTCTCTCTCTCTCTCTCTCTGTCTTGGTTAGAGGGGATAGTTCAAAGTGACATTCGTTATAGAATGCATGTTTCGGCGGTTGTCGTTCTTCGCGTTCAATGATACCAAATTCCTAGCTGCAGACTAGTAATTAATATCAAAGACTTGTTCTCATTCTGTTGGTATCGATAGTCTAAGAGTTTAACCACGTAGTATGGTTAAAAGATTCAGCAATGGTCTGCAACCTTTGTCCCCCTCCGAATGGAGAAAAACATGGTCTGCTGATAATTTCTCAAAGTTGGGTTTTATTCAGAATGGCAGTCCCAGGATGTCTGACCCTAACTGGGCTCAGGGGCAGTCCTCTGATTTAGTTCAAATCCAATTCCCTTTTTTGAGTTTTCCTTCATTAAACAGTCCAAAATCACATTGTAAAATTGTGTAAACAGTATCATACTCACTCATTCATGTAATACTTCAATTATATGTAAACCTTATCTCTGGGGCTATTATATAAACAGCGTTATGGTAATGTGGCCACACCGTCTCCCATGAGCTTCCAAAGTTGTGACAAACGGACCAGTTCGTAGCTTGATTCTTCACCGATCTTTTACACTTTCTCCGGAACATGAAATTTTTTCGTACCTCAAGTTCTGTGAGGTGAAAGGATTTCCTTTGCCTCCATGAAAAACGACTCTCTATAACTGTGTGTCCATGAGGTCTTCTCAGGGATTTACGACCTCTGACCACAGCAGCCTAGTTGAAGGAGGCAAGGAGGAGGCAGGGGGAGGCAGGGAGAGGGGGATGGGGTTGCTATACTCAAAGAGGCCAAAGTCATGACATATACATAATCTGGCAATATGTGACTATAGATTACATTGATAGTGTGGACATTTTTACACTATGAATCAATTTAAGGACAAACTGGAACAGTGCTGCAATTGATTTTTACTTCAAGAGCTAGATTCAATCTGTACCAAAAGGAAAACATAAATGTTCCTTTTGCATATGGAGACTGCATTTGCGGTAAATGTTTCATATGTCGACTCAATCAGAAATTACCTTTAAATTTCAATCGTGCTTTACAACGGATCTTCCATGTTACAGACTGAATGTAGACCTTAGTCTCCACGGTTGTCCAAAAATAAGTTGAATTGAGTATTGCTTGTGCCATTGCTGACAGCACAGAACACTGAATTGAGGATATTGAGACATTTGTGCAACAAAAAGTAAATATTTGACATTGAGTTGTAAATTGTTTACTCTTGTGAGTGGTAGCCTTACTGGCACTCTGTGTATTGACATCCAGGAATTACATGTCTTCTAAGACTTTAAGAATAGTCTCTTTCACCTGCATTCTCATAACATTGTCAAATCTGTCTCCAGTGGTGTAAAGTACTTAAGCAAAAATACTTTAAAGTACTACTTAAGTAGTTTTTTTGGGGTATTGTACAACTTTTATTTTTACTCCTCCACATTCCTAAAAAAAATGATGAACATTTTACTCCATACATTTTCCCTGACACTCAAAAGTGCTTGTTACATTTTGAATGCTTAGCAGGAACATGGTCCAATTCACACACTTATCAAGATAACATCCCTGGTCATATAAAGAATATTAAGCATCCCTGCTTAATATAAGGAATTTGAAATGATTTATACATTTACTTTTGAAACTGAAATATATTTAAAAGCAAATACTATCAGACTTTTACTCAAGTAGAATTTTACTGGGTGACTCACTTTTTCTTGAGTCATTTTCTATTAAGGTATCTTTACTTTTACTCAAGTATGACAATTGGTACGTTTTCCAACACTGTCTGTCTCTAAACTCTGATTTGACTTATCCACACACGTTGAATAAACATACACTATCCTTATTAAGACAATTATTACAAATATTCCAAAATACAATTAGTGTCCATCATTTGGTGTTTATTTATTTATATTAAATGTACAATTAAACGGGTAAGAGAATCAATGGCTTAAACTAGCCGGTCTGCAGGTATTAAAAAATGTAAGTCTTTATTGCCATCAAATACTCTTTCACTCCTTGTTAATGTAGTTAGTATTATTGCACTAAGTATTGCTCCTAGCCATATGTAAGCCTGGCAAACTAAGCTATACAGTTGCCTACACTAACCAACAGAAGGCAACACTGATAAACCAGGACACACCCCCATCCAAAGCAGGCCAATGGACTTTCGTGTGAGCAGACTTACTGGCATTGATGCTGTGTATCATAAATTGTGTTGTGGATAATTATGACAGTCTGGAAATCCTGGAGGGAGTCAAGTTAATAAATCAAGTTTTGGTTCTCCTTTTTGGTTCAAATCAAATCAAATTTTATTGGTCACATACACATGGTTAGCAGATGTTATTTGGAGTGTAGCGAAATGCTTATGCTTTTAGATCTGACAGTGCAGCAGTATCTAACAGGTAATATCTAACAATTCCACAACAAAACCTAATATCTAACAAATTCCACAACAACACCTAATACACACACTCGTGTAAAGGAAAGGGATAAGAATATATACACTACTGTTCAAACATTTGGGGTCACTTAGAAATGTCCTTGTTTTTGAAAGAAAAGCACATTTTTGTCCATTCAAATAACATACTGACTCCGACAGTACATCCAAATAGAGTCATGTTTCCGTGAAACAGAGTATATTACAATCCCTGATGTCTCTCTGGAAAGCAACCCTTGCCCAAATCTCGTAAACTTTTTTTATCTAGGGACTGGACATTAGCAAGTAATATACTCGGAAGAGGTGGGTGGTGTGCGTGCACCCGAAGCCTCACTTGACATCCGCTCCGGCATCCTCTCCTCCGGCTGCGTTGTTTTGGGTCGGCCTTTGGAATCAGTTCAAATGCCCTGGGAAGTGCAGACAAAGGATCCGCTTTGGGAAAGTCGTATTCCTGGTCGTGGTGCTGATTGCGCTGGTAAGTTGAAGTCTGTCTGATATCCAATAGTTATTCCCGGTTGTTTTCTGGGCTAACAATGTAAGAAATAATACATAAAAAACAAAATACTGCACAGTTTCCTAAGGACTAGAAGCGAAACTTCCATCTTTATCGACGCCATTTTGCAGGTCATGTGGCACTGTCTCAAAACAGTGGTTCATATAGTCCTGATTTCTCAGGCAGTATGTTATTTTCAAGAGATAATACAAATATCTGTAACATAACTCATTTAGATTTTGACCTAGGCCAGCAATACTCAATAGCCGGACTGTGATCCAGAATGGGGTCAATACGGACAGCAGGTAAAAAAATAAAAATAATAATAATAAACTCAACTTACTTTTGATTTTGTTGTAATGTTTGTGTCACTCCAATAAATAATAATATCCATCTGGATCTTTGCCACCTTTAAACTTGTGTGACCGAACCTTCACAAATAGCGTTTGTGTACCCCTAACCTTTCATTTGTTTTATTTATTTTATTTAACCTTTATTTAACTTGGCAAGTCAGTTAAGAACAAATTCTTATTTACAATGACGTCCTACCCCAGCCAAACCCGAACGATGCTGGGCCAATTGTGCAGGACTCCCAATCACGGCCGAATGTAATACAGCCTGGAATCGAACCAGGGACTGTAGTGTCGCCTCTTGCACTGAGATGCAGTGCCTTAGACCGCTGCGTCACTCGGCAGACCTAGTATACTAAGTTGAGGGATTTTCAGTAGGCCTAAAATACAAACATGACATTTCTGGTAAGCAACATCTATGCTAGTCAATAATCTAGGTAAATCAGTAGCCAAGGATAGATACAGCAGCACTTACTGGGTACTGTTATTGTTTTACAATTATTGCTTTTAACGGTCATTCTCAGTGAAAGCAGGGAAGTCTGCTCACAGTAACAAGTGAAGTAGTAAAATACTGCATTTCCTGCTAGCCACTCAGAGTAAACATTTAGAGGATCATTAACGAGATTGTGAACCCTGCATGCTGTCTCACTGCTTCAAGTACAATAAGCAGCCATGTATAACCTGTCTGTGCAATAAACATGTCGGTGTTATCACGTATATGGTTCATATTAAAAGAAGAGTGAGGGCCAGTGTTACTTATCATAAGCTTTTCAAAAATTCATCCTTATTCAAACTGCTGATGAACACTGATGTTTTTTGGACATTGATTCCTCAAAAAGCTCATCGATAGGGAAATATAAACAGGGTAATTACATTGCATCAACTTATTGACTCTGTTAAATCTTTATATATATATAAAAAACGTTATCAGTCTATATGTAATGATTCAAATATAAAAACAAGGTATTGCACTTTGGGTTTCATGAGGTTCAAAGGTTGCAGAGGTTGGGTTTGTTGGGGAGAGTGGGGTAAGTTGAGACATTTTTTACATTCAGCATCACTCCATCAAGGAAAATATAGTATTCTTTCTAAAAGATATTTAAATATATTTTAGGATGTTGTTTATCCCTGGAAATAGCTTGTCCAAAAAATTGGTCTCTTGGCACAATTTACCCCGGGTATGGGGTAATTAAGCACTTACAAATGAACCCCTTTGAGTTCTATGTAGAACCCTTTCCACAGACGGTTCTACATGAAACCCAAAATAGTTCTACCTGGAACCAAAAAGGGTTATGCTGTTGGAGACAGCCAAAGAACCCTTTTGGAACCCTTTCTTCTATGAATGTACATTTACATTCTACTGAGATGAACAGTTCAATACAAATAATGCACCTTACTAAATAGGAAAGAGAATAGTGGCCATACATTGAACTGTTGGGAGGAAGAGGTATCATGCATGTGAGCAATGTTGTTAATTATTCACGAAGGAACCACAGACACACACGCTCATTTCCTCATTCCATCAAATAAGTGCAATCTCACCTTTATTGGTTTAGAGGACAAGTTCCACTTTTTGGTTATTCTTACCACACAACTCTCAGCGTAAACTGCAGGTAAGGCAGAGGTTGTGAATCAAAATGCTCCCACATTGTCAACTGGCAACCCACTAGGCAAAAACTGGTTGAATCAACGTTGTTTCCACGTCACTTCACTAAGATGCAATAACAGACTACTAAGAGCTAAAGCCACTATCAAGCCACTATCCAAATCTGGTCCACTCTAAAACGTTTGGGTAAAAGATGATTAAGAGAATACACCGGCAGGTACCTACAAAGAAATAACATGATTATATAGGTTGTAATAACAGCTGATGTGTTCTTATGTCAGCCTCACATTCAGTCTCTCATGTTACATCAGTAGGCTATACAATGGCTAAAGAGTCTTGACCTAAACAAGTGTCCTTGAAATGAATCACACAACAATGTAGGCTAATAGACTACCTCAAAGATTCAATTACATGTAACCTCCAATAAGGGTAAATTGCCCGCACTGAAGACGTCTATATTTGTCCGCTAATACAAGACTAGTGAAGGCCCAGTGCACAAATGTTTTGAAAACATTTCAACTAAATGTGTTTGTGTGTTTGCAACTTGAGTTTAATAATTATCTGTAGAAAACAGTTAATCTGTTTTCTACATTGTAGAAAAATAATGAAGACAAAAAAAATACAAAATAACACATATTGAATCATGTAGTAACGAAAAAAAGTGTTAAACAAATCTAAATATATTTTATAGTTGAGATTCTTCAAAGTAGCCACACTTTGCATTGATGACAGCTTTGCACACTCTTGGCATTTTCTCAACCAGCATCATGAGGTAGTCACCTGGAATGCATTTCAGTTAACAAGTGTGCCTTGTTGAAAGTTAATTTGTGGAATTTTGTTCCGTCTTAACGAATTTGTGCCAATCAGTTGTGTTGTGACAGGTTAGGGCTATCATCTGTATACAACCCCTATTTGGTAAAATACCAAGTCAATATTATGGCAAGAACGGCTCAAATAAGTAAAGAGAAATGACTGTCCATCGTTAATTTAAGACATGAAGGTCAGTCAATGCGAAACATTTCAAGAACTTTGAAAGTTCATTCAAGTGCAGTCACAAAAACCATTAAGAGCTATGATGAAACTGGCTCTCATGAGGACCGCCACAGGAAAGGAAGACCCAGAGTTACCTCTGCTGCAGAGGATAAGTTCATCAGAGTTACCAGCCTCTGAAATTGCAGCCCAAATAAACAGAGTTCAAGTAACAGACACATCTCAACATCAACTGTTCAGAGAGAGTGCGTGAATCAGGCCTTCATGGTCAAATTGCTGCAAAGAAACCACTACTAAAGGACACCAATAAGAAGAAGAAACTTGCTTGGGCCAAGAAACACGAGCAATGGACATTAGACCAGTGGAAATATGTCCTTTGGTCTGATGAGTGTAGAGGTTCATGTCTGTATTATCGAATGAGGAGAGACAAACAAGTCAGAGTTATACTTAATCTAAATCTGTATTCACTTATTAATAAGGAAAGCATGTCACACCCCACACTCAAGTGAATTATGTGAGTACTCTGCAATAACGATGGCTGGTCGACAAACCACTCTTAGATGCTTTGTTGAGATCCCTGAGACAAAGAATACAAACACCTTTTATAGCAAAGATACACCCCCTTAGTCTACATGACAAACAACGGATGTGTGGAATGGGTCACAAGGTGAGACTTGATAAATGAGAAAGGAGTATCACCCAGCCAGATAGTATTTGCTATGAAGACTGTTCTTGTTGTACAGAGTTTGGCCCCTAAGACAAGGCTCTGATCTCGTCCCTAGTACTTCATAGTACAGAAACATCAATTCATTCTATGGAATGCGAGCTCCGAGAGAGGACAAGACCATCATTAATCAGTTGCTAGAGTTAAATCTCAGAAGCTCCTCTCAGTTCACACAGACACAAAAGAGTTCCAACCCTATTCTGATGCATAAAACAACCATTCGATGCAATAACAGTATTATAATAATCTTGTAATTTCTCCACAATATGAGTCCAAATACACACCTCCAGGCTGTGTAAGGGATATTTGACTAAGAAGGAGAGTGATGGAGTGCTGCTTCAGATGACCTGGCCTCCACAATCACCTGATCTGTGAAGGAAAATAAACCAACAAGTGCTCAGCATATGTGGGAACTCCTTCAAGACTGTTGGAAAATGATTCCAGGTGAAGCTGGTTGAGAGAATGCCAAGAGTGTGCAAAGCTGTCATCAAGGCAAAGGGTGGCTACTTTGAAGAATCTAAAATATAAAATATATTTTGATTTGTTTAGCACCTTTTTGGTTACTACATGGATATATATGTGTTATTTCATAGTTTTTGTGTCTTCACTATTATTCTACAATGGAGAAAATAGTAAAAATAAAGAAACTTGACTGGTACTGTATATAATACAAATGTTAATATACATAAATTAGAGGGTAAAGAGAGAAATGTTCAGTGTTAAGATTAATCATGCTTTTTTGTTGTTGATCAATTGGACTTGGAAGTGGATTATTAGCTGTAGCCTGCTGCCAGTCAAAAGGCTTTTGATCTAAATGTGTCTGAAATCAGTGTGTGATTTATTTACCCTTTGGACTTTATTTGAAAAAAAATGTGGTTTACATATCTGCATTCTTATAATGGTCTCTGCTTTTGTGCTTTCGCAAACAAAAATACATGATACAAGGTCAACACTTTTTCCAACAACTACACACTTTAGAGAAGGATCAAGTACAACCCCTTGGTAAATAGAAGAGGTGAGAGTCACTGAATATATACTAAAATAAAATATATACCTAATATAGAGAGTGTTATACATAATCTGGCAATATGTGACTATAAATTACATGGAATAGTGTGAACATTTCACCAAATTAATCAACTGTAAGGCCAAACTGGAACAGCTCTGCAATTTCTTTTGACTTCTAGGGTTGGATTAAATCTGCAGAGTGGAAGGCCATGTTCCTGCGTTCGCGGAGACTGCATTCACGGTAAACCCTGCATATGTTGACTAAATCGTAAATGACCTTTACATTTAAATTGTGCTATACAGAGGATCTTCTGTGCCACAGTTTGAATCTAGGTCTTAGTCTCCACGGTTGTCCAAAATAAATTGAGTTGAGTATTGCTTGTGCCATTGCTGATAGCACAGAACAATGAATTGAGCAAATTCATACATTTGTACAACAAGAAGTAAATGTTTGACATTGAGTTGCAAAATGTTTATTCATGTGAGTGTTAACCTTACTGGCCCTTTGTGTATTGACATCAAGTAATACATGTCCTCTCAGACTTTAAGAATAGTCTCTTTCTGATGCATTCTCATAACATTGTCAAATGTGTCTCTAAACTCTGATATGACTTATCCATACACAGTGAATACACATACACTATCCTTTAGACATTTATTAGACATAGTCCAAAAAACTATCAGTATCCATAATTTGTTGTTTATTTATGTATATTAAAATTCAAATTAAACAGACAAATTAATTAACAATTTAAACTATCCTGTCTGCAGGTATTTAAAAAAGCAAGTCATTAGATATATAGTTTTAAAAAAAGCATTGATGAATAAACAGCATTATGTATCTCTTTGGAAAGTGCCTGTAACTGGCACCTACTGTATGTGGTCAAGATCAGGATGATTTTGGGGGCTGGGGTTGAGAGAAGCGGTGGCTGTGGTGCTAGCCGGTGTTTATGTGTCAGATCAGTGGATATTTTTGGCCAGGATGACGACGTAGACGATGTACAGGATGATGACGGTGATGCCGATACCCAGGGCGGAGTGGTTCAGTATCCGTGCTAGACGAGAACTCCTCTCAGCAACCTGCTGCTGACCCTGGTTGTTGGCGTCTCGAGTCTGAGAGCAGAGGGGGGAAGGAAGGAAGGAAGGAAGGAAGGAAGGAAGGAAAGGAGGGAGGGAGAGTTGTAATTGTTGTAATCATCATTCAGGAAAGAGAGTGAGAGAGAGACTTCAACAGAGAGAGTTCAACGATGATTTAGGGCCATGCTCTTATTTGATTGGAGTTATTTCAGGAGAAGCAGTATTCATTCACAAACACAATGCTTAGCCAACATGCCATCTAAGTCAGAAAATAAAAACCAGAGAGACATTTTTCTATCTCACTGTAGAACATCTACAATAGATCATAGTAATACCTACTAGTGATGATATAACAACTTGAACACTAAGTTCCTGTGGCCACACCCCAAGCAGCACTAAGTTGAAACAGCTGTGGATGGAGCACCAACTGTACCTGTGTGCCAGATTCACTCTTGTAGCTCTCTCCCCTAGCTACAGTCTTAGGAATGGTGCTATATTGATTGTGAGACACATTTTGACACCTGTTATGTTTTCTCTTGGGGGAAGAACAAGGTTTGACAGGCAATGCTAAACTTTCAGTCAACTAACTGAAGTCTCAGTGTCTTTGACTCATCACTCCTTGCCATGGACTTTACACTATAGACATCTCGGAGTAGCTGCCTACCAGTCAGTATGAGTCACACACTAAGCAACAGTAAAGCTCTCAGCAAATTTTGCACAGCATGTGTGTGTCATATGTGGTCTTGGATTACTTTCTGGCTCCAAATCAGGAAGAGTCTTGTGACAAACAGGAAGTCCCTATAAAACACGAACAACAGGCACCAAAATACCCACTCTTTAGTCCATGTTTAAAAAAGAACAACATGCCCTCACACCCCCCTATAAGATCACTCCCACTCAACATCTACTTACTCAAGTCTCAATTGAATCAACCTCCCCCTAGTCACATGACGTTGTTAACATGGCCTCCATCTGTTTCTGTCCTCTGGTGAAATATGTGAGTTGGCTTCCACAGCAGGGCTAGGGTTGACTTAAGGTTTAGGCAGAGAAGGTCTGTGTTGATTTAGGTTAGTGTGGCGTGAGAAGGCCTGCCTGCTATTGTAAACCCTCCTCCTGATTACTGACAGCTGGATCATAATTGTTTCTACACGGCTAGCTAGAGGAGAAGGGCTCCTTGGATCTCTTAACAGTGGACAGTTGTTGTGTTTCTGAGGGTCTGTGTACTCGCGTGTCTTGAATAATTATCTGGGCACTCAACCAAACGATTTTCTTCCATTTCCTTGAGGTTCACAAGATTTCCTCCATCCCATCTGTCTGTCTCTATGCTCTGTTTGCTGTGCTATTGCAAAACTTGAAATACATATAGCCTATCCATTTACTAGGCTACTACGTCCAATTACATGAGAGATGTGCGTGGTCATTTGTTGTATGGAATATGAACCCATCACAGCCAGAAAAGTTGAGGAATACTGTATATTCTGGAACACTGTATATTCTGGAATACTGTATATTCTGCAATGGTTATGAAAATAAAATAAATAGGACAAATATTCCTATGTCTAATTATTTTAGATTCTAAAAATATAGCATGTTTTCGCTCTCCTCACTGATGGCAAATAGTTGCATTCTTGTTAATAATATGTTTTCCTGTTGATTTTTGTTTATACCCCATTCACACAAAATACTCACTTGCAAGCTTGCAATACAATATTTCAACCACCAGCAGATGTAAGTATGCATGGTATAAAGTTTGCAGGGAGGTGAGTACATTCTCAAGTCTAGTTAAAAAAATATATATATAAAACTGGCACACGCACATTTTGGGATATATTTTGAATGTATGCACGGTTTATAAATGAGGCCCCAGAAACCTACTGGAAGCTTGATTCTATTCACTTACCCACATAATACTCCATTCCTGATTTCCCCACAGGCCTCTATCAGCACTGCAGCATATTGCTCATATGACTCATCATAATATAATCTGTTGGGCCAGGCTCCTTGAAAACCACATTACATACAATACCAACTAAATTCCAAATAAAATATTCTGAACAAGTAACTGAGGAGTGGTTATTCTACTCTTTTATAAATACTGTATCTGCAATCTGGGATTTGTTCTAAGCAATGTGGGGAGTGCAATGGGATGACAAAGTGAACATTTTATGAATTGTATATGTGGAGGATGTACAACTGAACACATTGTATTGGGGTTTCTGTGTGACCTCATGGAGAGGGAAGGGCAGGATGTGAGATGCTTGATATGTGAGAAAATCCCAAGATCAAACAGAATCAGATCATTAATGGAGTCTGTCTTTCTAATCTCTGCGATATGAAGGGCCTTCTCAGTGACAGTACAGAAATACTGGTGAATGGGCCATTCACTGAGCAACCCAGTGAGCATTTATATTTTTTGGGGTCGTTTAGCAGACAATCTAGAGCAACTTCGTACTGGTTCCCAGTGGGAATCAAGCCCAGAACCCTGGCATTGCAAGTACTATTGATTTACACTGTCAACAGATTTTTGCTCTTGTCTGTGACTGAAGAGAAGGTTGTCAAAGTGTAGTCAACTTTGTTCTAAAGGCAGAAAGAATCTGATTGGTTTAGGGAAGAACAAATCCGATTGGTTTCTAAAAGGTCAATGGGCGGAGTTTAACAGATGCACATCTTGAAAACATGGAGGTTTGACTGAGCTTCTTGTAAATGAAAGTTTGAGTTAAAAGTTGTAATGTTTTGAAATATTTGTGATACAGTAGTCAGACAAATGTGACAACATCTCTTAGATACAACTAGTCTCCTGACTTGAAGCAAAGAGTAAAATGTAGCAAACTAGCAGCAACATGCTAAGATAATCAGAGCAAGCTAGCTAGGTAAGCATTTAGCAACCACTTAGCTACTTATGTTGAATTAATAGACATACAAGTAAGTCAGCTAACATTTGTTTTGTTGAAATGTTAAGTTGAAATGCAAAAAAAAAATGGACAGTTATGGACAGTTAAAATGCTAAGCTAAACAGAGCTAGTTGAATAGAGCTAATCTGGTTTCCTGGATGGTACTGTTGACTAACCACATTCCGTACAAATTTGCGCAACAGCGGCATTCAAACGAGGCTGCAATGAAAACTAATGGGACTGTCGTGACTGTGTTGGCATCAAAATCTGGGGTGTGAACTATGTTTCTATTAAAGCTTTGATTGACATAGTAATGACCCGATAGTATTGGAGTAAAGTTGAAAAAAAAAAAGACCTCTCCGACACTGTACGTTAAATTGTGATGTGTCATGGCGTAACATACAGCACGCATAAAGCAACTCATTCTGTGTCTTACAGCTTCTCTCCACCAGGTGTAGTGCTTCTCTTGCAGTTTAAAAATAAGAAAGGGACAGGGACAGGGTAAGGGGTAAGGGGGATGCCTAGTCAATTGTACAACGGAATGCATAATTTTTTTTGCGTCATCACTGCAAGCCATCATGCCTCTTAAAAGCCGCGACAGCCGCTGTTAAGTTCTGAAGATAACTTTAGCGCCGACCTAAAAACCAGATTCAAATTCGACACAAACCTTCAAATAGGTACCGTTTAAGTCAGAAGTTAACATACACCTTAGCCAAATACATTTAAACTCAGTTTCACAATTCCTGACATTTAATCCTAGTAAAAATGCGCTGTTTTAGGTCAGTTGAGATCACCACTTTATTTTAAGAATGTGAAATGTCAGAATAATAGTAGAGAGAATGATTTATTTAAACTTTTATTTCTTTCATCACATTCCCAGTGGGTCAGACGTTTACATACACTTACTTAGGTAGCTTTGCCTTTAAATTGTTAAACTTGGGTCAAGTGTTTCGGGTAGCCTTCCACAAGCTTCCCACAATAAGTTGGGTGAATTTTGGCCCATTCCTCCTGACAGAGCTGGTGTAACTGAGTCAGGTTTGTAGGCCTCCTTGCTTACACATGTTTTTTCATTTCTGCCCACAAAGTTTCTATCGGATTGAGATCAGGGCTTTGTGATGGACACTCCAATACCTTGACTTTGTTGTCCCTAAGCCATGTTGCCACAACTTTGGAAGTATGCTTGAGGTCATTGTCCATTTGGAAGATCCATTTGCGACCAAACTTTACCTTCCTGACTGATGTCTTGAGATGTTGCTTCAATATATAAATACATTTGATTTGATATATCCACAGAATTTTCCTTCCTCGTGATGCCATCCATTTTGTGTAGTGCACCAGTCCCTCCTGCAGCAAAGCACCCCCACAACATGATGCTGCCACCCCCCTGCTTCATGGTTGGGATGATGTTCTTCGGCTTGCAAGCCTCCCCCATTTTCCTCCAAACATAACGATGGTCATTATGGCCAAACATTTCTATTTTTGTTTCATCAGACCACAGGACATTTCTCCAAAAAGTATGGTCTTTGTCTCCATGTGCAGTTGCAAGCCATAGTCTGACCTTTTTTGGGTGGTTTTGGAGCAATGGCTTCTTCCTTGCTGAGCGGCCTTCAGGTTGTGTCGATATAGGACTCGTTTTACTGTGGATATAGATACTTTTGTACCTGTTTTGTCCAGTATCTTCACAAGGTCCTTTGCTGTTGCTCTGAGATTGATTTGCACTTTTCGCACCAAAGTGCGTTCATCTCTAGGAGACAGAACGCGTCTCCTTCCTGAGCGGTATGACGGCTGCATGGTCCAATGGTGTTTATACTTGCGCACTATTGTTTGTACAGATGAACGTGGTACCTTCAGGCGTTTGGATATTGCTCCCAATCATGAACCAGACTTGTGGAGGTCTACAATTTTTTTTTAGGTCTTGGCTGATTTCTTTAGATTTTCCCATGATGTCGAGCAAAGAGGCACTGAGTTTGAAGGTAGGCCTTGAAATACATCCACAGGTACACCTGCAATTGACTCAAATTATGTAAATTAGCCTATCACAAGCATCTAAAGCCATGATATCATTTTCTGGAATTTTCCAAGCTGTTTAAAGGCACAGTCAATTTAGTGTATGTAAACTTCTGACCAACTGGAATTGTGATACAGTGAATTTTAAGTGAAATAATTTGTCTGTAAACATGCACAAAGTAGATGTCCTAACCGACTGGCCAAAACTATAGTTTGTTAACAAGAAATTTGTGGAGTGGTTAAAAAACGAGTTTTAATGACTCCAACGTAAGTGTATGTAAACTTCCGACTTCAACTGTACTGTATGTAATGACACATTATAAAAATTCTTTATAGTGTTTCATTTACATTTTAGAGGTGATAAGTTGGACAGATCGGGTGAAGAAATCTGTTTATCTCCCCCTTTCCCCTATCCCGCAGTAGGCTTCAATCATGCAGAGACGGGCAACATGAATGTCTCGTCATTGATTTGGCTGGAAACTGGAAACGGGAGAAATTGTGCTTAGAATGGTATTCATATTACAGTTGATCTGGAAGTATTATGTTTTTGGGGCGCTAAAATAAGGTAAATTGTACATTACAGCTCGATGTACAGAAGAAGTGCGTTAGATTAGTAACTACATCCTTTCTTATTCCACTAAGATATAATCAATGAAGGGATACTTACAAGAGTAGACCAAAAACAAACTCTACCATATTCTACCTAATATACAGTACGTACGTGAGGGTAGAGTAGGGTACTGTCAGTAATGGGGATAAGAGGGATGCGTGTGTATAAGCAATATGTTGATAGATAAAGGGGCTATCAAAGGGTTAACTGAAACAATGCTGTTACTATTTTCATTGACAGCTGTGTCTCTACACTTCACCTAAAATATGACAGAAAAATTTGGAGTGTGGACTGTATTAATTGTGTAATTACTGGGAGTGGAACACAGACGTTGTGGTGTTTGGTGCATCTGAGCTCTCCATTAAATGATTCTCCCTTAAATTAGCTCATTTTCAGCCACTTTCCCTTTCCACCACATGTTGCTTATAGGTTCAGCTTAACACATGCCGGATTCATGCCACTAACGGTCCTGCTTACAAAGGAGCTGTGTTCGACAATGTTTCAAATTCATAGATTTGTTAGTTGTTGAGGCCATGATTGTTTATGTTTTTCTAGTCTAAGGCATGGCCACTATAACTTATTTTCTGCATCTCTGTTTCCTCAAAGTGCACTCTGTGACGTTAAACACTAAAAAACAGAGCCTAAAAGATAACAGATAATAAATAATATGTCATAAATGGATGTCTGAAAAAACAGCTTCATCGCAGACATGGCCAAATATTGAAGTACTATTCTCAACATATCGTGACAGTCACAATAAAGATAACATTCACAATGAAGTTCAGGGTTTAGAGCAAATACCAACAGCATAAGCAACATCCTACTTGGACCTGTGGTAATGACCCTATTCATTCCCAACAACCCATGGGGCCCAGACAGGGGCCGCTTCATAAAAGGAGGCTGGGGTATCCTAGCAACTGGTGTTAATAGAGTTAGTGTGTGTAATCATTTTCTGATATTGCCAGAGTACAGTATAAATAATATTCAAATAATAACTGTGTAAGCACCGTTTTCTTCAGAATGTTAAGAAGACAGGAAAATAGGTGTAATGGATTACTAAATGTACTTGAAACTTGACAAGGGAAACAATAGACAAGCAACCCCTTTTGAAGACAATTGCCAGGAAATTGTGTACAATCTCTAAAAAGGATATGTTCATTGTCCTGTCCGTATTTTATGGCAAATCACTCTAAAACATTTCAAAACATACTGACTGGAAAACACACAGCCTGCGACACAGACACAAATCTAAAACACTTCCGGCCACAGACACGCAACCACACACAAGCACAGACACACAACCACGCACGAGCACACATACAGGCGAGCACACACACAGGCAACCACACACGCACACAAGCACACGCACAAGCACACAGACACAATAGCTTCTTTCTGCTCTCTGATTATGCCCTCTTGTCCGCCATGTTAGAAAGGCCCCACTGTGTGAACGTTGAATTTCCAAGAGGCAGATTCCTGTTGTCCTCCCCTCCCCCGGCCTGTACCCCTATTTGACCCTCCAACAGGCCTTTTCCCTTCCTCCTACCCATCCCAGACAACCTGGCGAAAATCCCAAACACAACAGATCCCAAACATAATGCTACTCCCCCTCTCGTGTGTTAGGCCAGGAAAAACACGCTGGAATGTGGAAAGTCCTATAAATCACGACATAACAATATCCTGTATAGATCACGAACTAACCTAAAACAATCCAAACTCAATAAAATAGGGAATGCAACTAACCAACAATGCATTCGGCAAATATTCAGACCCCTTCACTTTTTCAACATTTAGTTACATTGCAGCCTTATTCTAAAATGGATTAAATAAGGAGATGACTGAGGACTACAGGAAAAGGAGGACCAAGCACGCCCCCATTCTCATCAACGGGCTGTAGTGGGGGAGGTTGAGAGCTTAAGTGCCTTGGTGTCCACATCACCAACAAACTAACATGGTCCAAGCACACCAAGATGTGAAGAGGGCACAACAAAACCTATTCCCCCTCAGGAGACTGAAAAGATTTGGCATGGGTCCTGAGATCCTCAAAAGGTTCTACAGCTGCACCATCGAGAGCATCCTGACTGGTTGTATCACCGCCTGGTAAGGCAACTGCTTGGCCTCCGACCGCAAGGCACTACAGAGGGTAGTGCATATGGCCCAGTACATCACTGGGGCCAAGCTTCCTGCCATCCAGGACCTCTATACCAGGCGGTGTCAGAGGAAGGCCCTAAAAAGTGTCAAAGACTCCAGCCACACCAGTCATAGACTGTTCTCTCTGCTACCGCATGGCAAGCAGTACCGGAGCGCCAAGTCTAGGTCCAAGAGGCATCTAAACAGCTTCTACCCTCAAGCCTTTAGACTCCTGAACATCTAATCAAATGGCTATCCAGACTATTTGCACTGCCCCCCACCCTTTACCCTGCTGCTAATCTCTGTTATTATCTCTGCATAGTCACTTTACAAAGTTGACAGTGCATGTCAGAGCAAAAACCAATCCACGAGGTCAAAGGAATTATATGTAGAGTTCCGAGACAAGATTGTGTCCAGGCACAGATCTGGGGAAGGGTACCAAAACATTTCTGCAGCAATGAGGGCCCTGAGAACACAGTGGCCTCCATCATTCTTAAATGGAAGAAGTTTGGAACCACCAAGACTCATCCTAGAACTGTCCGCCCGGCCAAACTGAACAATCGGGAGAGAAGGGCCTAGGTCAGGGAGGTGACCAAGAACCCGATGTTCACTCTGACAGAGCTCCAGAGCTCCTCTGTGGAGATGGGAGAATCTTCCAGAAGGACAACCATCTCTGCAACACTCCACCAATCAGGCCTTTATGGTAGAGTGGCCAGTAAAAGGGACATGACAGCCCTCTTGGAGTTTGCCAAAAGGCACCTAAAGGACTCTCACACCATAAGAAACAAGATTCTCTGGTCTGATGAAACCAAGATTGAACTCTTTGGCCTGAATGCCAAGCATCACATCTTGAGGAAAGCTATCACAATCCCTACGCTGAAGCATGGTGTCGGTAGCATCATGCTGTGGGGGTGTTTTATCAGTGGCAGGGACTGGGAGACTAGTCAGGATTGAGGGAAAGATGAATGGAGCAAAGTACAGAGAGATCCTTGATGAAAACCTGCTCCAGAGGGCTCAAGACCTCAGACTGGGGCAAAGGTTCACCTTCCAACAGGACAATGACCATGAGCACACAGCCAAGACAATGCAGGAGTAGCTTTGGGACAAGTCTCTGAATGTCCTTGAGTGGCCCAGCCAGAGCCCGGACTTGAACCCGATCAAATATCTCTGCAGAGACCTGAAAATAGCTGTGCAGCAACGCTCCCCATCCAATCTGACAGAGCTTGAGAGGATCTGCAGAGAAGAATGGGAGAAACTCCCCAAATGCGGTTGTGCCAAGCTTGTAGCGTCATACCCAAGAAGATTCGAGGCTGTAAGCACTGCCAACAGTGCTTCAACAAAGGACTGAGTAAAGGGTCTGAATACTTATGTAAATGTGATATTTCCGTTTTTTTATTTGTAATAAATTCGCAAAAAATTCAAAAAATCTGTTTTGGGTTATTGTGTGTAGATTGATGGGGCTTTTTTTTATTTTTTAGAATGACGCTATAATATAACAAAATGTGGAAAAAGTTAAGGGGTCTGAATACTTTCCAAATGCACTGTATGTAATCCAAGGGAATAATTTCCACAACAGTAGTCGGCAGGAAATAGGAAGTCATAATAAGCTTTCCCATACAGGACATAACTCCATTTCTTTTTGAGGAAAAAGCAATGTACTGTAACACATTTTTTAGAACATACATTTTCCCAGATACTTAACTCCTTTGTATCTCTCCCTGGCTGGGAATAGTTTTAAGATTTTATTTTAAACTTTATTTAACTAGGCAAGTCAGTTAAGAACAAATTCTTATTTTCAATGACAGCCTAGGAACAGTGGGTTAACTGCCTTGTTCAGGAGCAGAACAATAGATTTATACTTTTCAGCTCAGGGAATTTATCTTGCAAACTTTCAGTTTCTAGTCCAATGCTCCAACCACTAGGCTACCTGCCACCCCAAGATTGGCTGGTGGTGTACTATATGTGAGTGGGCATTAAGTCTATGTGCCAGTCAGACAGTGCTGCTGACTTGGAGACACAGAAAAGAAAACTGTGTTTGCAGTCTGGCTTGTCACCTCTGTACGCAGTGCCACGCCAAACACTGGCAACTAGCAGCTTGTCGCAACTGAGGCAGGGTGGGAAGGGCTCGGTGTGGGATAGTCATGCCAAGCTTCCTGGCAGAGCGTCAAGTAGCCTCTTAGCGAGATAATACACCACTCACCCATTACCGTATATCTCCTCCAGGCCAGAACTGGGTGCGGTCACGCCTACTTCCGCTCCCATTGTCAAGCACACGAGACTTCATCAGGCAGGGTAGCCTAGTGGTTAGAGTGTTGGACTAGTAACCGTGAGGTTGCAAGTTCAAATCCCTGAGCTGACAAGTTACAAATCTGTTGTTCTGCCCCTGAACAGGCAGTTACTGTTTCTAGGCTGTCATTGAAAATAAGAATTTGTTCTTAACTGACTTGCCTAGTTAAATAACTGTTTTCTCACCTCTAGGTTATTTTATTTTAAATGCTATTGTAAGTGCTGTAACAATATTTTAAGATAACTACACAAGGCATAGGACTAAAGGTCAAGAGGGAATTAACGATCAATGGAAATAGTTGTTTTTATGTAATAGGGAATCATTGATTCATGGGCCAGATACTACACGAGAAGAATTTCAGTCCGGGACTCATAGCTACATGTGGCAAGTTTTAATTGGTCC
This sequence comes from Oncorhynchus mykiss, assembly GCF_057628025.1. Taxonomy (NCBI): domain Eukaryota; kingdom Metazoa; phylum Chordata; class Actinopteri; order Salmoniformes; family Salmonidae; genus Oncorhynchus; species Oncorhynchus mykiss. The sequence goes on along the minus strand of NC_143023.1, from coordinate 23,120,678 downwards.
GAATTGTTTATAGATTGAGCCTGAAACAAGATACTTGTTATTTGGCCATTGATCCAATTTTACTGCAAGGAATTCTAATTGGTCAACCACAGGCTAAGGTTGGGTTATAGGTTTCACCCTATCTCTTCGTTCTGTGGAGAATCTCTCAGGCCAGTGAGGAAGGAACATCTGTCATCTACTTTACAGCATGACAACTATGATGTGTTCTATTTGAATAAATATAAATTTTCTCCACCTGATTTGCTTTGGGGTCTGTGTAATTGAAGAATAACATCAACTGCTAACAGTTCCTATTAATATACTTTAAGTGCCGACAGGTATGATCGCAACACTGCTGATCAGCCATAAATTCCCTCGTTACAGGGGAGATGGAAGTTTGTTGTGTTCAACGGGGGGCAATTGAATGCAAGCTTCACACTGTTTATTATTATTGTGAAAACATGTCTAGCCTGTCTATCTATGTGTAACAGGTTTGACCTGTTATGCTCAACCCACTCAGTTTCTACCACAAAACACCAGAACATAGCCAAAAAAGTAGAACCAGCTCATCTGCTTTTACACTATTAATAATAATGTTCAGTGTTTCTTTTGAAAATAATATTTAAATGAATATTTAAAAATGAATAATTTCACCATATTAAAACGAGAGTTCAGTTCAGCAGGGTTGACCTTTAAATGAGGGACATGTTGTTGTTTTCCCCCTTAACATTTTAAGGGGGAAAACAACAACAACATGAACCACTAACAACATGAACCACTAATCACAAAATAAATAATAATCTACAGAAATGACATTGTGAAAGTAACAAAATAGGTCATGGTGGAAAGTTTTTTTTTTTTTACCTTTTACCTTTTTTTTAACTAAGCAAGTCGGTTAAGAACAAATTCAATGACGGCCTTGGAACAGTGGGTCAACTGCCTGTTGAGAACAACAGAATTGGACAATGCCAGGTTTGAACTTAGAACCTTCCGGTTACTAGTCCAACGCTCTAACCACTAGGCTACCCTGCCGCCCCAGTGGGTTAAATTGCACAGAGGGACATCTCAAAATGTGTCAAAATGCAGAATATATGCACTTTTAGCAAGTCTTTATTTATATATAAAATCAGATTTATTCAAAATTCCATTTGGACTTTATTAAAACCAGTTAAATGTAATCGAAAATGTAATCTACATCATCCCCAAAAGTAATTATTTATCATGAGAGGGCTATAAATAATAACTAGTAATCCTACATACTCAAAGAAATGTTAACATCTCACCTTTTTGGTAAAAAAAATAGTTGCTGATATGAAGTACAAATATGAAATATTTTACAGTATATAATAGCCCTTGACTTGCCCAGGAGAGGAGGAACTTTACTGAGCGATTATGTCTATGATGGATGTGGCTGAAGTTAATTCACCAGCACATTGATCAACCTCAGTTGATGTGGTTATTACATAAGTCATCCACTGGGTTTTCATACTTGATAAAAAGCCACTGTCTCATTGTGAAATAAAGATGCCCATAATAACATCTTAGAGGTCTTCAACCTCCATTCTCTCTTTACCAGGCTTTGACCCGGATGTTTCCTCCATTACCCACATTGATCTATATGAGTCATACCCGGTCAACAATTAGCTGTCCATCCTGATATGCATTTGTAATTCCAGTAAGTAAGTAAAGAGACTTGCAATGTGCACACTGCCCACAAAAGGAGGTGGAAACTGAGCTGCACATCCTAACCTCCTGCCAAATGTATGACCATATTAGAGACACATATTTCCGTCAGATTACACAGACCCACAGGAATTCGATAACAAATCCACAGTGCGCAATCTGTGAAATATCACAGTGTGCAATCACAGAGGCAGGATTTGTGACCTGTTGCCAAAAGGAAAGCGCAACCAGTGAAAAACAAACACCATTGTAAATGCAACCTATGTTTACATTTTATTTATTTTTCCTTTTGTACTTTAACTATTTGCACATCATTACAACACTGTATATAGACATAATGACATTTGAAATGTCTTTATTCTTTTGGAACTTTTGTAAGTGTAATGTTCACTGTACATTTTTTGTTTATTTAAATTTAGTTTATTATCTATTTAACTTGCTTTGGCAATGTAAACATATGTTTCCCATGCCAATAAAGCCCCTTAAATTTAAATTGACTTGGGGCTTGTAGGGATAGCTCAGGGTTACCAGCCCTTTCCTACCTCTCTTCTCAGTGTGGCTGTCCATTCAAGGGTGGGGTTTGGCAAAGGACAAGGGGGAGGGTTGTTGGAGTTCTGCTTTTTTCTTTTGCGATTTGATAAGCCCAGTATACCTTTTACATTTTGAATACCACCTCCTCTTACGTCACTCACACAGTCAAGTCATCCGCATGTTTAACCACCCATATTTAACCACCCATTTTTAACCACCCATATTCCGGGAAGGGTCCCTCCCTTTCTTACACACACTCTCCCCAATTCCCACTTCGTGCCCCTTCTCCCCTCCCCCGATCCCCTCAAACCACCAAATCCCGAGGACCTTATTCAAAACAGAACTCAAGACTGTGAGATACCCACAGTGTAAGGCCAAAACTATCACAAACATGTCCTTCTCCCCAGCTACGCAGCCCTCCACCAAGTAGAGAGAGAGAGAGAGAGAGAGAGAGAGAGAGACCGTTATTTAAACAAAACCGGTAACTGGGTTTCTTGGATAAAGCTAAAAAAAGACTAGAGTGAGAAATACACTACTGACTACTCTACAAAATGAAAAAAGTTATGTTCTGTGAATTATTTGGGATACATATCTACTGGAAACACATTAGTCTACATTACATTTGAATACTCTTAAAACAGTAATAAAAGTCCCACTCACCGAGATGGAGTAGATAAGTGCAGCGATGCCAAGTGGCAGGCAGCAGCACAGCATGGTGAAAATGGAGTAGCCCAGGTAGTCTGGCAGAGGGTAAGGCAGAGCTCCACGGGTCACAAACACCGTAGGCTGGACTGTGACGGTGGACTGGGGGTACTCTCCCTGGGGGTATGGCTGGCCGTAAGGGGCCCCAGGAGCTCCTCCATACTGGGGCGGTGGTGCGTATCCCTGGGGATTGGCGGGGTAGCCTGCTGGTACAGGGTATCCTGTGTTGGGGTACTGGGGGTGGTCCTGGTAGGGTGGAGGAGCTGGTTGTCCCATCCCAGACTTCTCATCTGGGTTCCAGCCTGGTGGTGGGGCGTTTGGCATCTTGTTGGGATCCATTTTTTTGCTGTTGGTGATTTGTTTCCCTTTTATCTTACTTCTCTCTTTTTTTTATTTTGTGCCTCCTCTCAATCTCTCCAAGCGTTCTTCTGTGTCTCTCTCCCTAAACTGTCTGCCTGCCTACAAGCTGTGTAAAGCAAGCAATTACGTTCTCTCTCCCCCTCCCCTGTCCGTCCCTGGCAGCTCATTATGTTTAGAGGAGGCCTGTGTGGGTGAGCCGACAGGGAAGGGTTAGGGGTGGGGAAAGACTGAGTAGCTGACTGGAGTCAAATAACAAGTCCAGCAGTCAGGCAGAAATGCTGTCCATCTAATGCAGAGATACCGTATTCTGGATAGGAGTTGTGCGCAACCCCCTGGTGATATTATGAACTACACAAGTAACAGTCACAATGTATTATTGTAGTTATTGATGACTCTTCAGTGCAAGATGTTTAAATACTTATTTTTCTTTGTTATGATGAAGAACGGTATATTTGATACTGTAATAAGGTAAAACTATAACAAAAGTGATGCTTAAAGTATTTGTTTATGGTAAGTGAACACAGGAAAAAACAGCAAAGACTGTTGATTGAAGAATAAGAAGAAAAAGTAACAAAGATAATGTAACAAACAACAAGGCAATAAGATAATGTAACATATATGATGATGTAACAAGATGATGTACCATAATGATAATATAACAAGATAATGTAACAAACAATAATACAACAAGATAATGGAGCATCGATAATGTAACAAGATAATGTAATATATTGGTGAAATAGCGAGACAATGTAACAAAGTATAATGTAACAATATAACGTAACATAAATGACAATGCAACAAGACCATGTAACATTATGATAATACAACAAAATAATGTAACATAGGCGATAATGCAATAAGATAATGTAACATAAATAGACAGATCCAGTCGGCCGGCCAAATAGGTCCAGTTGGCCTGCTGGCCAGATAGGATAGGGCGGAGGGCCAGATGAGACCAGTCGGTCATCCAGCCAAATGGGACTAGTCAGCCGGCCAGGTAGGTAGGTCCGGTCAACCGGCCAAGTAAGTAGGTCTGGCCCGCTGGCTAGGTAGGTAAGTTCGGCCAGCCGGCCAGAAAGATAGGTCAAGTCGGACATTAAAGTAGGTCTGGCCTGCCTGCCTGCTAAGTTTGAAAAAAATGTGGTGTGGCTGCGTTCAGTCATTATGGTCCAGGCCTTTGAAACCAACCTGGTCTCAGAGCATTTCCTATTATTCTGTACGTAAATCCGAAACACTCCGTATGATATGTTGCGTTTTGTATGGTATGTATTAATTTGTGGATGTCCATCACTCATTTCATATGATATGTTACGAATTACAATTCAAATTTTATCTTACGAAATTGCAAAATATAGAGTATGTTACGAATTTGCTAAACGTACTATATGTTAAAAAAATGGCCAAATGTATGATGTTACAAATTCTATGTAGGTGGCTAACGTTAGCTAGCTGGCTAACATTAGCTAAACTAGGGGTTAGGATTAGGGGTTAAGGTTAAATTTAGGAGTTAGGTTAAAGAGTTAAGGTTAGGGGAATGGTTAACTAACATGCTAAGTAGTTGCAAAGTAGTTAAAACGTAGTAAGTAATTGAAAAGTTGCTAATTATCTGAAATGCTGAAGTTGTTGCTGACGAGGTTCAAACTCGCAAACTTATACGTCCACTCATCCACCCCGAACAACCAACCTACTTTCGCTTTTGCCTTAAGTAACTGTAATGGGAATTTTTATGTTTGTGCTTTTCTGATAACTCATTTCTGTGTTCTATTCACAGGCTGTTCTATAAACCAATTTATGTGTTCATGCAAGTGGTTGACTGTACACATCCTCACTATCAGTAGCTGCAATTTGGCAGTACGCCCAGAGCTTGTTTTGAAATATATCTCAGTTTCAAGGTCTCAGCTTAGAGAGAAGAAGCCTCGTGAGGTATTTCTTTGTTCACAAGGCCATTGTCATGATGAAACAGGAAAGGGCCTTCCCCAAACTGTTGCCACAAAGTTGGAAGCACAGAATCATCTAGAATGTCATTGTATGCTGTAGCGTTAAGATTTCCCCTCACTGGAACTAAGGGGCTTAGCCCAAATCATGAAAAACAGCCCCAGACCATTATTCCTCCACCACCAAACTTTACAGTTGGCACTATGCATTGGGGCAGGTAGCGTTCTCCTGCCATCCACCAAGCCCAGATTTGTCCGTCGGACTGCCAGATGGTGAAGCGTGATTCATCACTCCAGAGAACACGTTGCCACTGCTCCAGAGTCCAATGGCAGCGAGCTTTACACCACTCCAGCCGATGCTTGGCATTGCACATGGTGATGTTAGGCTTGCGCGGCTGTTTGGCCATAGAAACACATTTCATGAAGTTCCCGACAAACAATTATTGTGCAGACGTTGCTTCCAGAGGCAATTTGGAACTCGGTAATGAGTGTTGCAACCAAGGACATTTTTACCAGCTTCGCGGTTCAACACTCGGCGGTGCTATTCTGTGAGCTTGTTTTTTTTTTTTTTTTTTTTTTTTACACCTTTATTTAACTAGGCAAGTCAGTTAAGAACAAATTCTTATTTTCAATGACGGCCTAGGAACAGTGGGTTAACTGCCTGTTAAGGGGCAGAACGACAGATTTGTACCTTGTCAGCTCGGGGGTTTGAACTTGCAACCTTCCGGTTACTAGTCCCAACGCTCATTCGCAGCTGAGCCATTGTTTCTCCTAGACATTTCCACTTCACAATAACAGCTCTTACAGTTGGCCGGGGCAGCTCTAGCAGGGCCGAAATTTGGAAAGGTTGGAAAGGTTGGAAAGGTGGAATCCTATAACGGTGCCATGTTGAAAGTCACTTAGCTCTTCAGAAAGGTCATTCGACTGCCAATGTTTGTGTATGGAGATTGCATGGCTGTGTGCTCGATTTTATACACCGGTCAGCAATGGATGTGGCTAAAACAGCCAAATCCACTAATTTAAAGGGGTGCCCACATAGTTTTGTATATGTAGTGTATGTAACTGTATTGACTCACTCTTATCACATTGTTTGAAGAAATGGAATTGAGCATTGGAAATACAAATAATACATGCGGGGCCTGTCTCCCGGACCCAAATTAAGTCTACTTCTGGACTAAACAGCATGGTAAACTGAGTTTCCAAAGTGAGTATTCAGTCCAGGAGTATGCTCAATATGGGTCCGGGCAAACTACTCTTGCACAAAAATTTGTAGGTCTAATGCTCTTCTTCAGCTTGTTTCTTCTTGTCTAATTCACACCCTCTGTGACCTTCTGGTTGTATCATACAATAGAGCCCGTATCAGCCTCTTATCTCAGTTACCATAGCAACACATGACCCGTCATGACCACTTTTGAATACACTGTAATCCATGATAAGGTGATTTTGTTATCATTACCATACTCTATTCAAGGTAGAATGCCTGTGAGTAGAGTTTTGGATTTGGACTGTAGCTCGGAAACTGGCAAGGACATACTTAATTGTGCTGGAGGATATTTATGACCTTGACACACTTTCACTTTTAAAATAATGACATAAGCTGGTGTTCATACCATAGACCGTATGGTTCATATTGTAAAGGACTGTTTCCTCAGAACAGCCTCAATTCGTCGGGGCATGGACTCTAAAAGGTGTCGAAAGCATTCCACAAGGATGTTGGCCCATGTTGACTCCAATGCTTCCCACAGTTGTGTAAAGTTGGCTGGGTGTCCTTTGGGTGGTGAATCATTCTTGATACACATGGGAAACTGTTGAACATGAAAAACATGAAAAACGTTGCAGTCCTTGATACAAGCCGGTGCACCTGGCACTTACTACCATACCCCGTTCAAAGGCACTTGCATATTATGTCTGGCTCATTCACCCTCTGAGTGGCACACACACACAATCCCATGTCTCAATTGTCTCAGGGCTTAAAAAGGGTTATTTAACCGGTCTCCTCCCCTGATTGAGGTGGATTTAACAAGTCACATCAATAAGGGATCATAGCCTTCACCTAGTCAGTCTATTTCATGGAAAGAGCCGGTATTCCCAACGTTTTGTACAGTCAGTGTAATGTTGATGAATGTTGATGAATGTATGTTTGAGAAGGCAACTACATTTTAAAAATGATTTTTACTGTTTTGCAAAGGCCACAGATTAAAGTGTCTTGTGAACACTGTTTCGAAAAATATTTTTCAAAAAAATGCTTGTAATGCGTTTGAGAAACACTGTACCAGTCTTTTTGCAGTGTCTCATGTAATCCAGTAGATGGCGATGTAGAAGTATATTTGAACCACTCAGGACATGGGCCTTACATCAAATAGAGAAAAGTATTTGCAGGATTTACATTTGAGGAGCCTATCAGACTTATTTTATTTAGAGATTCAGCATCTATTAGCATAATGTAATGTAACATTGGACACCTTCATAAAAGGTAACTCTTTTAATTTGAATTACAAACATAGACACCATCTACTCATTTGCCAAGAAACATCTTGTAGACCGTGACTCACTAAAAGCCAATTGGGGAGAAAACCCTCTTCAGGGACAGTAATTGTTTGTGTGGTATCTAACAAACTAAAATAACATTAATGTTGTTTTGGTGGCAAACACTCTCAATCAAAACTATATCATCAGCTTATTGAAATAATTTTAATATTCTGTACTATTAAAAAAACATTGCATTTATCATACAACAGATTCTTCTGCATAGACCAGTGCACTTTTCTACATTCAACTAAAAAGTTAATATAGGAATAATCAAGATAATGGTGTGTGAATAGTTATTGACATTATAATAGTTTATGGCTACCGGTACCTATTTTACAGTAATGTATATGCATGTAAGATTATTAGGAGACAGTATGTCAATTCAAAACACACACAAACAGTCAAATCTACTGCATATTTTCCACATACAGGTGGAGCTACTAGAGGTGAAAAACATTGCAATGAAATAATGAGTGAGTCGACACAGCATCTTTTGGTTATCTGTTTAAATACAAAGAACATGGGGAAAAATCGTGTCCTGCTTTGTCTGTCTGTGTGTGCTTGCTGGTGGTGAGTTACAGTGTGAATATTGGGCGGAGCAGAAACAGGAGTAATGGGCGGAAGGGAGAACAGCAACACAGGTAAAAGCAGCACACCTCTGATCACCAATGGCACAGTACCACCTCCCTCTTGGGAAGACAGCACCACTCTCTAAAAAACAACCTCCATTGGACAAAAAACAAGCCAACTCCACCCATCAATTTCTATCTCTTGATTGATGCAGAACCAGGAAGTCGATTTGACCTGCTGCCAGGTGGGAGTTTGGTTCCTAGCACTCACTGGCCCGAGCTGTGGACAGAAAGAAAGATTACTTGATATCTGGAATCATTAAAAGGCATTCATTACCAAGCCATGTGAGATAACACAGACATACAGCTCTCCGTTGGGCAGCCATAATGATCATGTTCTCCATGTCCGCAGATCACAGGCAAAACAGTGACAGCTATGGCTATAGTTCTGGACTGGACAAGAGTTTTATGAGAGATTAAGAGTTTTTTGATGATAAGCACAATTCATATTAGCAGCACAGATGCACAGTGCAGTTCTGTTCAGCAGTGGGAAGGATGTGCCTCACCCAGCTTACATCAGCTGGTGAGCTACAGGGGAGCAAGCGATGAGTGTGGGTAGATAGGCAGACAAGCTCCGCTCCGGCTCCGCCTATACAAGTTTTTCAATGAGTTGTAATATTTGTAGCTACTTTTTAAGTAAATACCTGCAGTCAACTTGTGCAATAAATTAGGAGATGAAGCAGATTGCGTTCTTCATTTCACGTGTTATATTATGAAGCTTACTGTAGTTCACCAGAACAGATGAGCCAGTCACGTGTTTGTTTGTAAATAGCACAACGGGAGAAAGCGGGAGCAGGTGAGTCCAGCTGTTTATTTGGTTTAACTTGCTAGTAAGCCAAATAACTGGCTGAATTAACAAGGAGACGGGGCATCATATAGTGCTAGCTTTCTACTGTGTTTGAGAAGTCAAAGCGCTTTGGATGAGTTATCTATACAGCTGTCACCGCTATCTTGATTTCCTAGCATGTGTTCTCTTTGTTCTCGGCAGCCTCAGTCTGCTCCTCTGCCCTTTTCCCCGAGCAGAGCAGGCAGACAGGCCGTGGCCCTAACGACTCCACACAGACACAGCGTGTACACATGCTGCTCTAGAGAAAGCGTCAAAACTGATTCATTTGCACAATTTGTCGTTGACATTTGCTTGTAAATGTCCAAACTCACCAAAAAGGACATTCAGTAGCTTCTACCTATATATGTATAACTTCATGAACTGGATTGCCCGTCTTTGCTTTTAGTTTGTTTGCTTGCACTCATTAGCATATCTAGCATATCAGCCTCCATGGAAATTACTATTACTTGTGTATTTATTGTTGTTGTTGCGTTTTAATGGCCCCTTGTTGACTAAGCCGGTAATACCGTAAATCCCAGGATGAAAGAAGAACGGATTGACGATATGAAAATCTGGATAGCACTCAACCCTACAGGCGATTCTCTTGCTTCCCCGTAGCTAGCCAGTCACCACCACTTCTAGTTAGCTACCCTTTGCCTGGTAAGAAACACAAGCTGCTTTGCAAAATTAAAAACAATAGCAGCATTGAATTTAATAGTAAAACAACAGTCTAGCTATGTTTTAATAGTAAAACAACAGTCTAGCTATGTTTTAATAGTAAAACAACAGTCTAGCTATGTTTTAATAGTAAAACAACAGTCTAGCTATGTTTTAATAGTAAAACAACAGTCTAGCTATGTTTTAATAGTAAAACAACAGTCTAGCTATGTTTTAATAGTAAAACAACAGTCTAGCTATGTTTTAATAGTAAAACAACAGTCTAGCTATGTTTTTCTCTCCCTTGAGTATCGAAAAGTAGGCTGTCTTTGAATTTGTAGTCTCGCTCAGCCCTCCTACTTTCCCCACTTGTAAGGGGTGCGTATCTGGTGGCAGGGAGAGCAGAACTTGATAATAGCCGGAGCAGTTTAATAGTAAAACCAATGGCATAAGAAATACAAAGTATGGGCACAATAACCCGACCCGCACCAGTCAAACAAAATGTGCACAAGCACTTACAATTAACAATACCACACAAAGACATGGGGGAAACAGAGGGTTAAACACCGCCCGAACAAGGAGAGGCATCGACTTCGGTAGAAGTCGTGACACCACTGCATTTCATAGCCAGGTTCTGTAGCCAATGAAGCCAAATCTCCCTTTTTTCCTCAGAGAAACAGCTTGATTCTAGCCCTTATCATTCAAAAGATATGACCCATAATCACGGCGCTACGATTTTTCTTTCTATCCTGCATTTATGGACAATCTGGGGCGCATTCAGCAGGATGCAACATTTTGGAATGTTCAGGTTGAAATATGCTATGTAGAACAAACATGCCTCTGACATGTTGAATAAGGAATAACGTTGGCTCTATTCATGGAATTTCTATCTGCAACATTCGAGAACGTTTTGCAACTGAACGTGGCACTGGTACATTACAATTAGCCTACAGTATATGCAGACATTTGGTGACACAGAAAGAAAACAATTTATTGACTAAATTCCTCTTGCCACTACACTATATTTGACTGGGTAAATTACTTAATTTTGAGTTAATGTGGACCCAGTGAATCACTTGAGCACTTGGACTAGGACTCGAGCACTGGGACTACTACTTCAGCCAATAGGGACTCGTGTCTCAACCATTGGTGACTCAGAATTGGACTCGGAAGCGAGCACAGGGGGCTCGATTCGGACTCAAGGTTTAGTGACTCGACTACATCACTGAGCGAAACAGTCATTAGCTCCCATTTAAAGTCATTAGCCCCCGTCATACTTTTGGACACTAATGTGGCTGAGGCATCTGTGGAACACTGATAACAATGGCAATGACGTGGCTGAGTGATGAAGGTGCAACCAATACTATTTTGTCAAAACCATGCAGCACCATCTGGTGATTGTGCTACTCTCTCTCTCACTCTCTCTCTCTGAGCTTGTATGTGTCTGTCAATACGGAACATTTCAAGAACTTTGAAAGCTTCTTCAAGTGCAGTCGCAAAAACCATCAAGAGCTATGATGAAACTGGCTCTCATAAGGACCGCCACAGGAACGGAAGACCCAGACCTTCATTAGAGTTACCAGACTCAGAAATTCCCGGCCAAATAAATGCTTCACAGAGTTCAAGTAACATCAACATCAAATGTTCAGAGTAGACTGCATGAATCAGGCCTTCATGGTTGAATTGCTGCAAAGAAACCAATACTAAAGGACACCAATAAGAAAAATACACTTGCTTGGGCCAAGAAACATGAGCAATGGACATTAGACCGGTGGAAATCTGTCCTTTGGTCTGATGAGTCGAAATATGAGATTTTTGGTTCCAGCCACGTGTCTTTGTGAGACGCTGAATAGGTTAACGGATTTCTAATCCCTTTTCTTGAAGAGGATATTTTGTAATGATCACTCAAACATGCCAGTCAGTTATATATGTTCATTATATTCCTAGCCAAGACTTATGCATCCAGATGGCTAGGAATCATCCAGGGTAAAATGTGGGCCAATCAGAGAGGAGATTGAGAGGTCAGGAGAACAGACCTTGGTCGTTGAGGGGCTGGGCGGCGTTGCTTCCTGACCTCCTCCTGCAGAGAGAAAACCACAGTACATTTTATTATACATTACGACACCTAGCTAACATAACACACACACATACCTGAAACGTACAGTTTCACACAAAGAGTGTGCCCTGATCTGGACTGATCTGAGCATGCACTGATATGATAGATCATTTACCTTTTGTCCTGGTTGAACTTGCATCTGCAGTGTCCGCCTGTTATAAGAAGGGTCACAAGGTAATCTGTGTCCTATGTAAATACATGCTCTGACTGTGTCACTGTGTGAGTATGTATGTAAATACATGCTCTGACTGTGTCACTGTGTGTGAGTATGTATGTGTTTATGTGATGGAGTCTTACTGAAGAGGATGGTGATGCCAATCAGACACAGAACTGCTGCCAGGATCAACCCCCCAACACGTAGCCTGTGATAATCTGAACACAGAAAGAGGGAGAGAGAGAGAGAGAGAGAGCAGGAGAGAGAGAGAGAGAGAGAAAGAGAGCAGGAGAGAGAAGAATGGGAGAGAGAGTGAAAGGAAAAAAGCATTAATCATACACAGTAAGCCAGGAATGTTGAGAGTTGTTGAGTGTTCTAAAAGATGTATCTCTCTGCTCACCAAAGGTAAATGGATCTTCCTCCTCCACTGTAGGGGCAAAAACATGACAAAGGTCAGTTTATACAGCATCTAGACACCTTCAATAATAATACAAAGAACTGGAATGCACCCAACCTCAAAATGGGCAAATAGCGAATGGCCTACTTTAATTTGTGAATCAATGATTTATCTGGAGACCATATTAATGCATGTCAAAAGATTTAGAGTAATAAAACTGTATTGTCAGTTACATACTTTCTTTCTGCTCCTCTGCGAACACAAGGGACGTAACTGCTAACAGAAGAGACACAATGGTAAGCACACAGCATAATGCATTGACAACATGGCATCCCAACAATGTCCCAAACAAGTCAGCTTTCCGTCCCTGTGACAAGTGCACTTGTAACTTTAGTGGTCTCTCAACGGCTTTGACCTTGAATAGCACTGGAAAAGGTCAATGAATCTATCCTTCCTCTATTTAGTTCTAGATTGGTATACTATTCATATCCATAACCATATATATTTCATAACATTACATAAATATATTCTCTCTCTCACTCAAAACATACAGTAGTATCTACTGTTCTGAATACTGAGCCAGAGTTGTGAGTGAAGACTGGGCAAAACAAGATGAACAGAGATGGTAGCTTTGGGGAAAACCTAAGCAGGAAGTGGTGATATTAGTGTGTATGTATGGTGTGTATGATTGGTCTTTAAGACCTTCCACTCACATGTCAATAAAATCAAAGCAGAGATATTTGCCATCTTCAAACTCTCACCTGGAGAAGACAGAACATAAACAATTGAGGGAAACAGTAATGGCATAATAATATGATCATATTATAATATTAGGCTGACTTTATATGATAAAGTAGCTGAGCATTATGACTGCAGTGCACCCTAGCAAATTGGCACTCATCCTCCCTGCCCTTTTCACACCCACATAAGCAAGAGCTCTGCTGCTCAAAAAGCCTCCACTTGTTAGAATTAAATTACCCTTGTCCCACTACCTATTTGACTTGATTATACCTTTTCAAACCCGGGAAGCTAATGGCAACTCATACAGTGTCCAAAACTGGCTCACACCAGTTACAATATCAACAGAAACCTGACACAACATTTAGCTTTCCCCTGGAGTCCCATATTTGATTTAGATTTGTACAAAATGGCTTCTAAGCAGCGTAACCCATGTGATTTTGAATGTTGCCCAGAGTGCTTTGCTTCATCTCATGCCAAACCTTCAAACCTAATTATGTTTCAGCTATTCCTTGTTGTCACGATCGTCGTATTGAGTAGACCAAAGCGCAGCGTGGTGTGGTGTGAATGCATGATTTAATGAAAAGACGGAAAAACACGAACTAACTAAACACTGTGCTAACAAGCAACATAACATAGACAATAACCCACGAACCACAATACAAAACAGGCTACCTAAATATGGTTCCCAATCAGAGACAACGACAAACACCTGCCACTGATTGAGAACCATATCAGGCCAAAACACATAGAAACAGACTAACTAGACATGCAACATAGAATGCCCACTCATATCACACCCTGACCAAACAAAACATAGAAACAAACAACGCAAATAATGGTCAGAGTGTGACACTTGTTCAATATATGTTTTGGGTTATAATGTCTTTATAATCATATAACTGTCAAATGATATAAAGAAGTAGAAAATTCACAAGGGAAAAAATGCTGGATCATTGAGCATGGCTCCAGCGCCAAAACGTAAAGTAACTAGACCCCAGTGATTTTCCATCACACCTTATGAATAAAAGACAAAGAGAGGAAATCACCTCACCCATCAGCACACTTACAACAACCTACAAACAGGTTTCTAAAGTATCCATGAGGGAAAGAGAGACAATGGAAACCACATAACAAACATGTTGGGGCTTGAGCAGAGTTCCAGGGGTTTGGCCTTCTTTGATCATACTCTGCCTAACATGATGTTTCTGGAAGGGCTGGATACTGATTTGGACAGGAATGGAGTCTCGAGGAGATTTGGTAGCTAAATCCCTTATGTCACAACTGTCTCACGCTCCCCTTTGGTTTCTGCTCATGATAAGGCTACATTTATTTTCAGCCACATACTGGACAAGCACCAGATACAATCTTCAAGGATTCAGACTCCCTTCATTCTTCTCACTATATCCTATCCAGGTTCCAGGGTTTAAGAGGGTACACTACACTACTAGACCATGTGTGTTGTGGTTTTTCACTATGAGCTAAAAGGGGTTTAATAGACTTACACTTTGCCATTGCATAGCGAGTAGTAAATGTTACAATACGGGAGTACCATAAATTACTTTGCTTTTGGTCACTTGGTATTTTCCTGCCATGGTAGTATAATGAAAAAACTACAACTACTATTTTGTCATTGTACTACCATGGTAAAGTTTTGTAAAGGCAGCTCCTATAACAACACTACAGCTCCTATAACAACACTACATATCCTATAACAACACTACAGCTCCTATAACAACACTACAGCTCCTATAACAACACTACATATCCTATAACAACATTACAGCTCCCATAACTATACTACAGATACTATAACAACACTACAGCATCTGTAGCAACACTACAACTCCTATAACAACGCTACAACTCCTGTAACAACACTACAACTCCTATAACAACACTAAAGCTTATATAACAACACTACAACTCCCATAACAACACTACAGCTCCTATAACAACACTATAGCTTCTATAACAACACTACAGCTCCCATAACAACACTACAGCTCCCATAACAACACTACAGGTCCCATAACAACACTACAGATCATATAACAACACTACAGCTTCTAGAACAACACTACAGCTCCCATAACAGCACTACAGCTCCCATAAAAACACTACAGCTCCCATAACAACACTACAGCTTCTATAACAACACTACAACTCCCATAACAACACTACAGCTCCCATAACAACACTACAGCTCCTATAACAACACTACAGCTCCTATAGTGTTATTATGGGACCCTACACCCTACAGCTTGTATAACAACACTACAGCTCCTATAACAACACCACAGATCCTATTACAACACTACAACTCCTATAACAAAACTACAGCTTCTAGAACAACACTACAGTTCCCATAACAACACTACAGCTCCCATAACAACACTACAGCTCCTATAAAAACACTACAACTCCCAAAACAACACTACAGCTCCCATAACAACACTACAGCTCCCATAACAACACTACAGATCCTATAACAACACTACAGCTTCTATAACAACACTACAGCTCCCATAACAACACCACAGCTCCCATAACAACACTACAGATCCTATAACAACACTACAGCTTCTATAACAACACTACAACTCCCAAAACAACACTACAGCTCCCATAACAACACTACAGCTCCCATAACAACACTACAGATCCTATAACAACACTACAGCTTCTATAACAACACTACAGCTCCCATAACAACACCACAGCTCCCAAAACAACACTACAGATCCTATAATAATGCTACAGCTCCTATAACACTACAGCTCATATAACAACACTACAGCTCATATAACAACACTACAGCTACTATAATAACACTACAGATCCTATAACAACTCTACAGCTCCCATAACAACACTGCAGATCCTATAACAATACTACAGATCCCATAACAACACTACAGATCCTATAACAACACTACAGCTCCTACAACAACAATACAGCTTTTACAATAACACACAGCTAAAACAAAGAGCCTCCCTCTATCTTATAGCAGTGTCATACTATTTGGCATTTGGCAGCAACCAGGGAAAAAATCCCTCCCTGGTTTCTTTCCAAGCGCACCCTCCATCTCCCCAGCAATGTTGGTGAGGGAGAGGGAATGCAAGAAGCGGGAAGCCCTCCAAAATATCGGTCGTGGATGGTTTACGATTCAATACAGGGAGAGAGGTAGACTCTCCCGGGGTTCTTTCTTTCCACGTTTTCAAGTTGGGAATCATATTAGAGTAAATGTTAGCAAAGGGTGGAGGTGGCTGACCTTGTGAGATTTATGTAGCAAAGTTTAGGGGTCTTGGTTGTCTGTTCAAGACAATGCTAGGCAGCGCTGCTGATCGTGCTTAGCCATCCCCTCAGTTCCCCACCAGGCAGATTCACCCTGGAGACCAGGCCTGGTCATAATGGGATTAGTGTTCTACCATGGGTCACGCTGGCCTCCCTGCCACTGAATGCCTGAAGCAAAGAAAGAATCGGCCGTTGTGTGGTAACAGTACGACTCGGTTCACCCCTGTCTCTTCGCCTTGCACTGCCCTCCTTTTATCCCACTTCACTCATTAACCTGCTCATTCACAATAGGGTCTTGTCTAAACTTACGATGAGTACACACCCACACCAGTCCCCCCCCCCCCACACATTCACTCATTACACCTGTGCTTACTCCCTTATTCACACTCACTCCCTTTCTTTTTTCCTAATTTCCTGTCATTCCACCTGGCCATCTCAGTCAGTCACGACTCACCCATTACTCTACAGCGGGTCCAGACCCCTCCATCTGCAGTATCATTAAGAATCGCAGGAGATATATTCCAGAATGTCTGGTACAGTGCAGAACCCTGTATTCACAGTTATTTCTGAGGAAGAATAGATGCCTATAAGGTTGGATCTAAGGGCTTCAAAGAGCCTGTGGTCATTTTTCTTCAAATCACCCACAGGGATAAAAGGAGCTAAGGATGAAGCTACTCATAGACTCCTGGCCCTGCCTGAAAAGGCCATTCATTTATAAGGTAAACTCATTACCATGTTGTAGTTCTCATTGTAATGGTGGATCACTGGAAGCTTTCAAATGAGATTATCCCTAATGTAATGTGTGATTTTATAACAAATGATTCAAAAGGTCGTCCTAGGACTACGGGAAATTACTTGTGTAAAGTTACTTGTAAAGGTACTTGTGAAATGGATTAAATCTAGGATTTTTTGGTTTTCTTTGTGTTTGTGAAGTCTCTTCTATTATTATATTTTCCCTCTATTCACTCTGCCTACCAACATGAGGAGGATTGGAGACCAAGGACTGGAGATCAAGTTTCCCCCACTACAGAGGCAGAGAGACGTAATGCCAGTTGGGTCCACTGCCATATGACTTATCTAAGAGTTCCATGAGGCCTCGGAACAGGAACGTTTGTCTTTTCAAATCCCACAATATGGGCTTCCGAGTGGTGCAGCGGTCTAAGGCACTGCATCTCATTGCTAAAGGTGCCATTACAGACCCTGGTTCGATTCCAGTATCACAATTGGGTTAGGGTTTGGCTGAGGTAGGCCGTCATTGTAAATAAGAATTAGGTCTTAACTGACTTGCCTAGTTAAATAAATACAAAAATACCACTGAAAGATTGTCAGGTTGAGGAGCAAAGCTTCAATGACAGCTGAGCATGTCCTGTGTGTGTGGATGAGTCTAGATGTGTATGTCTGTTTGTGTACTTCTCCCACTATGACCCAGTCCCCTCTCCATACTCATACAGGTTCACTCTTTGCTTCCCCATAGAGAGGATCTGGGATCTGGCCATGGGCTGGCTCATAAAGGATGTGGTGCCTGGACACAGGAATCTAGCGTGCAGCTAATTTTGGAACAAAACATGTCGCTGAGAATAGGCAGCACCCTTTGAGGTATAATAGGAACACACACACACTGGGAAACCATTCTAATGTGGTAAGGAACTGTGATAGAGCAATACAGTATTGCATGTATGTATTCATATTACATCTGGAATAAAGAATATGTGATATTTAACCTATTTCTTTCATGCTGTCAGAATTGAGATTAAAAATGTTATGGGTCCATTCTTCCAAGCTGTCTCACAACCAAAACCGAACCAGACAGAAACGAGTACTAGACATTTCTGTGAACGTTTTAAGTTAGCTGGGTAAACTGTAGTCGATATTTTTTCATACAGAGTGTTGTTTTTCTGTCAGTCAGCCATAGATGGCTATTGAAGCCACTACTTGTTGTTAGTGTTTGATGAAGAAATAGTTGCAGGAGCAAAGCAGGGCCATGTGTCCCTCTGGCTGCTCAATGGAGAGGGGGGACGTGGCATACTATAGCCATGACTCATCCCTCCTACCCACAGCCACAAGGTCAACAATATCAGCAACAGCAGCTCCACTGTTTAAAGAAGTCATGCGGCCTTCCCTTCAAGGGAAAGACCTTGGTGTTGCTTTGCTGTGCTTCTGAGGCAGTGAGGCCTTGAAATAAGCTATTCATATATCTGAAGTAAAGAGTGGTGGTGTTGCTATGGTGAATGTGTGATGAACCCTAATTATCTGAATCTGAGTCAAATGAGCTTTAAACTGCGGAAAAATAGAACCATGGCTTACCTATCATCTCTTGTGATTTGTCATGTCTCACAGAATAAATAAGCGTCACACTCTGTGATCACACTGCAGTCTCTCCGGGGTCCTCACTTTTGAACGTTGCTCATCTGTATTTTAGGTCTAGACAAACATTGTGCATGATTAGAGCCGGCAGTAGGCGACCCACTGAAGGCCGTAGAATACGTTTAGCTTTTGAGTGTGAGATAACATTTACATGTCAGTTTTAAGTCCGTCTGTCAGTATCAATCACCTTAGCAACAGCACTGTGCTGGAGTAACCACAGTGAATAAAGATCAGTCCAGGATAACAGCTCTATCAGGCTTCTTATCAGCTGGGCTGTTTGCACTGTACCAGAACCCCAGACCCCTGTTATCACAGATCCATAAGCATAGCTTACAGGAGACTTGGGACAGGCACTTTTTGTATCAGACTTGAAATAGAACAGCAATTTCATAATAACATGTCTGTCTACTGATCAATCATTCATACCATTTCAAAATCTCTATTAGCTTACCCATGTCACACTAGTGAGCAGAACATAACTGAGCCATGCTGTACTGTGTTGGCATGGTTACGCATCACCATAGTTGCAGGAGCCATGCTGAAAAGGACAATATGAAAATAAAATATCCAAGCCAGCACGGTAGCCTATGGTTTGGGTTGGCACAATAGTGTGTGAAGGGTACCACCAAGCTGTTGAACAGAATTGGTCATTCAAATGTAATTCCCCACACACAGGGGCATGTACACTGATGCATTTTCCATTACAGGAGGACAGCACACCAACTAGCCTACCAGTCCCAAACATATTATCTTACGACATTAATTTGATAAAATACTGAATATTCTGATCCAGTAAAAAAAAAAAAAAGTGCTAATGGGAGAGGACCTGTAACATTAGTATCGCATCATGAAGCCTGACCACCCCTCCACCCATCAAAGCACAGCTGGATGATGAGCACCACAGACATTAACAATCTGGCTCTAGAAAAATGTATTGAATACAATAAAGGAAGGACCACATGTTCCGTTGTTTTCCATGAGCGCCAGATAACATACTGAATATCACGCATATTTAATTGGGTCCTCCCTCTTTTAGAAGACTGCCTGGACACCCTTGCAAAACGGAATAGAAAGGAGAAGAAAAGTTGCCGATGGTCAAAATGTTGCTTTAGGCCTATAGGTTATGGACGTTTTGTTTGAATATTACAAACAACATCCAGAACACTGTTATAGAACAGCCCGAGTAAATAACTGAATTCATAAAAGCAGGTTAACAAATACATCTGCGTGACGCAGAAACACTATATTACTTGCACATGGCTCTGGCTCATATGCGCTCGTTCTGTCTGTCTCGCATAGGCCTATACTGTAGGCTACAACCTGAAACTACATTACATGCAGGTTCGAGCTTTGTTCTATAAACATAATTAATATCCTAATAAAGACTGTACCCTTTGGAGTATTTTAGTTAGGCTACTCAACTTTTTCCCAAATCTGAGCAACTCTTGCCAGGAAAGAAAAGGATATGCCTATAAAGAGAAGGATATGCCTTATAAAGGAATTACATATATTTTAAGGTCTTACTAGGGATAGGCTACTACTACTAGAACATATAGAGTGATACGTTTGTCTTGGTCAAAGATGCGCTAAGCAACATTTTAGAAATGACTTAAAACAAGATTAGCCTATTCTTCTCTTGAGATACATAGAATAAATAACATACTCATACTTTTGATAAAACTACAGCTGAGCATTCACTCGAACTCTAATTGTTAAAAAATTCAAACTTACCTCCGACACGCGTTAAACCCAAATGGAGATGTGTGTAGGGGGAAAATAGGAAATGTCGGGCATGGAGCGACACACAATAGACGAACGTACTCTTGAGTCAGACAGACGCCAACACCCTTTTTTCACTGACGCTCAACAGGTTTGCTCAGCTTGAAAATAGGCTGAGTTTAAATTGAAGTTGCATGCGCTGGAGAGGAGGAGGATTTTATCATTTGTTTGTCATTGGTTGCTTTCAATGACCTGTTGTTGCTATAACAAATCATTAGCCTATGTAAAAACGGTGATATGGCAGATACCAAATCGAACATTATCACATCAATATATTCAAAATAGTTGTGTACAGTACCTGCTTTGGTTACATATTGTATCGTGAGAGCATGCACAGTGCACATCTCTGAACACAAACAGTTTAACATGTTGTTTACTTCTAACAATGGTGTTCAATGGTATTTATTTGGCTTTTCATTAATAAGAATTTGCACAAACAATTGAAGGCTAATCGTTTTAGCTCAATACAACTCTGTTTGACCATAATGCCCAGGGCCTATAGCTAAATGAAATGTATTTCAGTTGTTCGTATGTTACATCTCACTACCACGGGTAAAACACCTGAAAAGAAACTCATATATTTGAGCCAATAAAGAAACAAAACAGTAAATAGATGCATTGTGGTCCACCCTCCATCCGCTCTCACATCCATTCAGGTGTCATTACAGTGTCATGGCCAGAGCCCTGCCCCATTCCCACCCCCGAATCTTCATCATTAGAACAACAGCAACCAGTTAGTCAGATTCCATCCTTCAGAGATGCTTAGAGTTCACTTGTGTCATCTTCAGATTTTCTTTTGTTGTTGGAGAAAGAAAATCAAAAATGGAGACAGAAACAAGATGTTTTTAAATATTACACACACATAACAACAGTACAGTGTAACAATCAAATGAAAGGACATTTCTTATGCAGTATTATGCAGTATTGTCAAGCATTTATGTAGGCCTAGTAAAGGGTTTATAAAGACATGGATATAAAATAGGCTCTTACTTGTTCTTTCTAGTGCATTTGGGATCTGAAGAGAGAATAGTGAGATGTTACTACAAACACTGACAAAGTGTGAGTCTATCCTCTTGAGTTACATTCATAATGTAAGAACGTATTAGTAATTGGGCTATGTGTACTTACTAAGTAGGACAAACAAGCCACCTACTACAAGCAAGCCTGCAATGATCAGGCCTCCAATTCGTAGTCTCTCATAGTCTGGGAAATTCAACATTCAACAGCTAAGAATCACACAGGTGCAATGATTCATCCAATGTCAGAAGCATATTTCTGATGTGCTCATGTCATTTCATATCCAATAAGAATATGAATGAGCTACTTACTGTAAACAAATGGATCTGCAGACGAGAGAGGGGGGAGGAGAGAAAGGGAGAACAGAAAATGAACCTCAAGCAAATAAAACACATGTTGCTCTGACTGGCTGCACAGTGTGTGACTGGTTTAAGTGACAGTGATCAAATCTGCTGAAAATAGTTAGTTCTCATTCACAGTCACCTGAAAACAAGAACCTCATGAAAAACCGATGAGTCTAACAAAGAGCAAGCTTTGACCAACCCGTCAGACAACTAGAGACAACACTAAAGCACATGTGTCTTACTTGCTTCAGTTTCCTCGAAGAATGCACAGAGAACTAGGAGAGAAAAAGAAGAAACATTTTAAAAACGTTTGTCATTTGGTGGATAGATCTAAGTGTATATGTAGTTTTGATCATGTTAAGGGTCAAGGTCAACAATCATTTCTTGGAAGGACACAAAAGGTCACAAAATGTCAAGTGCAACAAAACAATCCTGTAACATTCTTCGATCACAGATTTGTAGTTCCCACTGTAGCTTTCCATACTAATGGCCATAAAATCTTTAATAATATTTATTTCATTTTGCAGAATTCATCTGTTGCATTACCCCATGCATCTTTATCATGAACATGTCTGATTTACCTGTCAGCAAAAGCAGAACTGAGAATTGGCCCATCTTGCACACAACCTGACTGGGAGCAAAATGAGAAAAGGCATCTATTATAACAGCATAACATCTCACAAGTCTCGGCCCAAGAGGCTTATAAACAGCTTCTACCCCCAAGCCATAAGACTCCTGAACATCTAATCAAATGGCTACCCAGAATATTTGCATTGCCCCCCCCCCCCCCCCTATTTTACATTGCTGCTACTCTCTGCTATTATCTATGCATAGTCACTTTAATAACTCTACCTACATGTACATATTACCTCAATTACCTTGACTAACCGGTGCCCCCGCACATTGACTCTGTACCAGTACACCCTGTATACAGCCTCACTATTGTAATGGTACTGCTGCGCTTTGATTATTTGTTACCTTATTTGTTACTTTTTTAAGGTATTTTTAAGCATTTCACTGTAAGGAAGTAGTATTAGACGGATGTGACAAATAAGATTTGATTTGACATACCAATAACCATTGGGGTCATTCCTAGAATTTAACACCATCTTGAATTAACCCTTGTTATTCCTAGCTGAAGAGGGATTATACTGTTTGATTATACTCGTATGATCTATAAGGAACTAATATCATTAAAACCATTGTGTCTATGTTGCCCTCCTGCACAGTCCCATTCTTGTTCCCAAACACAGTGAGGATAAAGGGGCAGAATGTCCTTGTGGTGTGAGACAGACACCGGGACGCAGCAGGAGGGCATTGTGGGTGTTTGGACAGAAAACATCTGAGGGAGGAAATGTGGGGCAGACGCCACAGGCCTCAGGACACCCTTGGCTCGACCTTGGTCACTCACTGGGGTTTACACTGCAATGTTTTGGAAATATAGAAATACGACACCCATCTCCTTCATTCTGGTAAAAACGAGTTTGTTTTACAATGGACAATTCCACCATTTGAAGACCAGGTCAATGCTAGTAATCCAACTTTTCCTATCAGATTTTTTTAGAATGAGTTTTCTAGTTTTCTAATGCCCTCATACACAGTAAGATGTGGTTGTAGATGACTCTATCTCTCAACTCCAACTGACAATGATGGGAATTAGTCCTATGTCGAAATACTAGTATGTGTATAGTTCACGTCAGAGCATTCACTTAGAGCATTCATACACTGAAACATAACACATACATTTGAACTTATAGAGGGAAACAGAATATTTCCATTCGTATTGTACTATATATCCCAATATATAGTATATATAGTACAATATATATTCCAATATGCCCAGAATGCCATTTTCCCTGTTGCAGACTAATAGTAGTGAAGGTCACATGCTGATCAGCATGTCATCCCTCAAGGTCAAGGATACCTATCCATATATTTACTGCCTGACAACTGCCTTTCGCAGGGAACACACCAACCTAGCTCAACCAACTGAGAATATATTGACTTTACAAAGTGAATTTACATTGACTATCTAAATATATACAAAAATCACCATTACATCCATACAATCTTCAGAACCTAATGGTGCTATAGCAACACCCCACCCTATGGATGTGTAAGTGATCAGAACAACACAGATGGTTGTAAAACAGGGCCTGGGAAAGCCAGTGAAATCCCTTCTTACCTGAGAACAAGGTCTGTCTTGGCAAGGGGTCTGAGGATGTCTGCTGGGTAGCTCAGGTCGTCCTGCTGACTTCACACACCTAGTCTTTACTCTTTCCTTTTACCTTGAGGAATAGCCCCTCCCTTTTGTTGTCACCTTAAACACACTATAGGACGATGAGATCCCGTGTGCAGAATGTGTGTGGTGCATCCAGGTGCACTGTTGTGCCCCAAACACAGGCCTGTGCCCTTCTGTTCAGGGTTAAAAACACTGGGTGGGACGAGGTAATGAGTTGCCATACCAAGACCTACTGAGCTCTCATACTGATCACTATTTCATTGGATCTCTTTCGGTGGATTCGCTTTATGGTCAGTTATATTAGACTTTGTGCATGTCCTACTGATAAGCAGAATGAATGCTAGAGAAGCATTTGGTTTGAGCTGGTGAGAAATGGATTTGGGGCGTCCTTGAAATATTTGAATGCCTTACAATCAATGTCATTCTGAGACATTCTAAGAGGACATTCTAAGAAGACAATCTAAAAGGACACAGAGAGACATTATGTACCGTCCCAAATTTTAGCATTGTCTGAAATAGGAGTGAGAAAAATCTAAATATTTTTGTAGTCTCTTTGATAAACGGATGTTAAAAAATGCTATATGGGTAATACAAAAGGCCAACACACAACACAGAATTAACAGGAGTAGCCTTTGGCCAGAATGTATTGAATCAATGCAGTCTAATAGGTTCCCTCGAATAGAGATACACTACATGACCAAAAGCATTAACTTGGAGTTGGTCACCCCTTTGCTGTAGCCTCGTCACGATATCAACATTTTCAAACGATACGATACCAGGCCAAGTATCACGATGCCACTCAGGCTCCCGAGTGGCGCAGAGGTCTAAGGCACTGCATCTCAGTGCTAGAGCCGTCAATAAAGACACCCTGGTTGGAATCCAGGTTGTTTCACAACTGTCCGCGATTGAGAGTCCCATAGAGCGGCGCACAATCTTTTTATTTTATGTTATTTAACCTTTCTTTAACTAGGCAAGTCAGTTCAAAACAAATATAGTCCGGGTTTGGCCGGTGTAGGCCGTCATTGTAAACAAGAATTTATTCTGAACTGACTTGCCTAGTTAAAAAAAGGTTAAAAAAAAATACATATATATATTTTTGTTGTTCCACGGTGGAAAAGATCTGTGGCATAGCATCCTTTTTGCACAGCCCCCGGGACGCTTGTTCACGTTTTCTAAACGTTCTCCAAAAACCTGTCACTGAAATTCACACTGCTACTCAATACAAAACATTGAATTTAACTTCACACTTTTTAGTGTATAATAGAATACTGCATAGAATGGCTGATTTACTCATATTCACAAAGCCCTACCTGTGATTTGGCTGGAGGAATGGGAGGAAGGAATAAACATGCATAATGATCTGCATGTCAGAGTCAGTAAGGTGAAAACACTACATGAAACCTTCTTTACTCTTCAGTTAACGCACACACACACTCCCTCCCTTCCTCACACACTCTGTCTCCCTCACTCTCATAAACACACACACATACACATCACTCTCTCTCACACAAACACACATACAGCGCAGTATTCAGACCCCTTCACTTTTCCCACATTTTGTTACATTACAGCCATATTCTAAAATTGATGAAATTGTTTTTTCCCTCATCAATCTACACACCCCATAATGACATAGCAAAAACAGGTATTTTTTTGTGTGCAAATTTATTAGAAATAACTAAAATATCATATTTATATAAGTATTCAGACTCTTTACGCAGTACTTTGCTAAAGCACCTTAGGCAGTGATTACCTTCTCGAGTCTTCTTGGGTATGACACTACAAGCTTGGTACACCTGTATTTGGGGAGTTTGTCCCATTCTTCTCTGCAGATCCTTTCAAGCTCTGTCAGGTTGGAAGGGGAGATTCCCTGTACAGCTTTCTTCAGGTCTCTCCAGAGATGTTCGATCGGGTTCAAGTCCGGGCTCTGGCTGGGCCACTCAAGGACATTCCGAGACTTGTCCTGAAGCCACTCCTGCATTGTCTTCACTTTGTGCTTAGGGTCATTATCCTGTTGGAAGGTGAACCTTCGCCCCAGTCTGAGGAGCAGGTTTTCATCAAGGACCTCTCTGTATTTTGCTCCATTCGTCTTTCCCTCGATCCTGACTCAATCCTGACTAGTCTCCCAGTCCCTGCTGCTGAAAAACATCCCCACAGCATGATGCTGACACCAACATGCTTGACCGTTGGGATGGTATTGGCCAGGGGATGAGCGGTGCCTGGTTTCCTCCAGATGTTATGGTTGGCATTCAGGCCTAAGTGTTCAATCTTGGTTACACCGGACCAGACAATCTTGTTTCTCATGGTCTGAGAGTCCTTTAGGTGCCTTTTGGCAAACTCCAAGCCACTCTACCATAAAGGCCTGATTGGTGGAGTGCTGCAGAGATGGTTGTCCTTCTGGAAGGTTCTCTCATCTCCACAGAGGAACTCTGGAGCTCTGTCAGAGTGACCATCGGGCTCTTGGTCACCTACCTGACCAAGGCCCTTCTTCCCCGATTGCTCAGTTTGGCTGGGCGGCCAGCTCGAAGAAGAATCCTGGCGTTTCCAAACTTCTTCTATTAAAGAATGATGGGGGCTACTGTGTTCTTGGGGACCTTCAATGCTGCAGAAATGTTTTAGTATCCTTCCTGAAATCTGTGCCTCAACACAATCCTGTCTCTGAGCTCTACGGACAATTCCTTCCATGAATGCTTGTGCAAATAAGGTATTTCTGTGTTTTATTTTGTATAAATTTGCATTATGGGATATTGTGTGTAGATGTATGAGGATTTTTATCTATTTAATCCATTTTAGACTAAGGCTGTTATGTAACAAAATGTGGAAAAAGTGAAGGGGTGTCACGCCCTGACCATAGAAAGCTGTTTATTCTCTATGTTGGTGTAACGGTTTTCTTTAGGTGAAGGAGAGGCGGACCAAAATGCAGCGTGGTGGTTATTCATGGTTTTTTAATGAAGAAAACTATACATGAATAAACTAACAAAACAATAAATGTGCGAAAACCTAAACAGCCTATCTGGTGACAACAAACACAAAGACAGGAACAATCACCCACGAAACACTCAAAGAATATGGCTGCCTAAATATGGTTCCCAATCAGAGACAACGATAAACACCTGCCTCTGATTGAGAACCACTCCAGACAGCCATAGACTATGCTAGAAACCCCTACTATAATACAAACCCGATACCTAACAAAAACCCCAAGACAAAACACACCACATACAAAACCCATGTCACACCCTGGCCTGACCAAATTAATAAAGAAAACACAAAATACTAAGACCAGGGCGTGACAGTTGGTTGGGGCGTGATAGTGACTAGGGTGGGTCATCTAGGTGAATTGTATTTCTATGGTGGCTTGATATGGTTCCTAATCAGATGCAGTTTATCGGTGTCTCTGATTGGGGATCATATTTAGGTAGCCATTTTCCCCATTGTGTTTGTGGGATCTTGTCTACAGTTAGTTGCCTGTGTGTACACCAGTAGCGTCACATTTCGGTTGTGCTTTTTTGTTTGGTGAGTTTCTATTAATTGAAATATGTGGAACTCTACGCACGCTGCGCCATGGTCTACTCCTTTTTGACAAGCGTGACAAGGGGTCTGAATACTTTCCGAATGCACTGTAGGCACACTGCTCTCAACTTTCAAAACATTAGGCACCAAACATCATTTAAGGAGCACCAGGTTGAGCACCAGGTTGTTAGCTAGCTAGGTAACATGACTGAACAACGTAATTTGTTATCAAACTAATAATTAGCGACCGGGATTAGTTTGTTAAATTATATTTAAAAAAGGCATCTTCTCTTAACAGTTTAGGCTAGAGAAGCCGTTTTCTTTGCTGTAAAGCTGCAGACATGCCTGTCGCGTGCTCCATTTCCCCTCTCTGACGTTCAGAGGCTGCATGACAGTGAACTACCAAAGTCTACTCAGACTGGTCTGTGCCCTAGGTTATAACAGGCGATGAAATTATACAATATATTAACATTGCTTGCTTTGTGCGCAGCTCCAATGTAACACATCTAACAAGAGAACACTCACCAGAGTTTGGGTCTGCATCCCCGCTGATATGCACATGAAAGTTTAGAAGCAAAACTGACTTCACAAACATTTCATAACAGGCGCTAGCAGGTTTTTTATATCGGTGGGTTTAACAAGTCGGTAGTATCATATGAAAATGTACTACAGTATTCTAAAATGTTGGTATTATAAGTATCATAATATTACCGTGTTACCAGTATACCTTGCAGCGCTTCTTTGCTGCTATAACAGCCTCCACTCTTCTGGGAAGGCTTTCCACTAGATGTTGGAACATTGCTGTTATAACAGCCTCCACTCTTCTGGGAAGGCTTTCCACTAGATGTTGGAACATTGCTGTTATAACAGCCTCCACTCTTCTGGGAAGGCTTTCCACTAGATGTTGGAACATTGCTGTTATAACAGCCTCCACTCTTCTGGGAAGGCTTTCCACTAGATGTTGGAACATTGCTGTTATAACAGCCTCCACTCTTCTGGGAAGGCTTTCCACTAGATGTTGGAACATTGCTGTTATAACAGCCTCCACTCTTCTGGGAAGGCTTTCCACTAGATGTTGGAACATTGCTGTTATAACAGCCTCCACTCTTCTGGGAAGGCTTTCCACTAGATGCTGGAACATTGCTGTTATAACAGCCTCCACTCTTCTGGGAAGGCTTTCCACTAGATGCTGGAACATTGCTGTGGGGACTTGCTTCCATTCAGCAACAAGAGCATTAGTGAGGTCGAGCACTGATGTTGGGCGATTAGGCCTGGCTCGCAGTCGGCGTTCCAATTCATCCCAAAGGTGTTCGATGGGGTTGAGGTCTGGGCTCTGTGCAGGCCAGTCAAGTTCTTCCACATTGATCTCGACAAACCAGTTTTATAAGGACCTCGCTTTGTGCACAGGGGCATTGTCATGGTGAAACAGGAAAGGGCCTTCCTCAAACTGTTGCCACAAAGTTGGAAGCACAGAATTATCTAGAATGTCATTGCATGCTGTAGTGTTACGATTTCCCTTCACTGGAACTAAGGGGCCAAGCCCAAACCATGAAAAACAGCCCCAGACCATTAATCCTCCACCACCAAACTTTACAGTTGGCACTATGCATTGGGGCAGGTAGCGTTCTACCTGACGGTGCCATGCTAAAAGTCACTGAGCTCTTCAATAAGACCATTCTACTGCCAATGTTTGTGTATGGAGATTTTATACACCTGTGGCTGAAATAGCCGAATCCACAAATTTGAAGGGGTGTCCATGTACTTTAGTATATATAGTGCACCTTGTCCATATGGCTCTATTGTTATAAATAAATGACAACTGTATAGCAAATCACACACAGATCTATAAGTATCCCTCCCAAGCCAGTTTTGGAGTAAAAAGAAACATGACAACCGTCAGATTGAGATCATGCTCACCTCACAGAGAGGGAGGTGCCTTAAATACAATATAATGCTTTGGAATATTCCACATCTATTCCCAACTCAAAGAGACAGCTATCATAGCTCAGAGATCAGAACTCACTACTGGTGATGTCAGTGGCACTCTGTCTCTCTCTCTGTCTGCCTGTCAAAACAAATAAAATATAAATGTATTTGTCACATGCTTTGTCAACAACAGGTTTTGTCTTCCTGCCTGCCTGCCTGTGTGATCATGTGCTTCTCATTTGGAGTAGTGTGGAAAGTAAATGAAAACACAAAGCCTTGAAAAAGGCTAACACAGTAAACTGAACAACAGAGTCAAGAACCTAAGGCTCACACCTCTTATGGTGGCTCCTCAGAGGGGACACATGACTGAACCTCTGCACATTATTGGCATGGTGACGTGCTGCTATCTGGGACTATTTATATCCCCGCGGCATCTGCGGAGGAATACGTATCCAGTTCTTCACAAGTGATAATACAACAATGTGAGTGACTATATCCTAGTTAGAGGGACCATCAGTGACATATTGAAGACCTGACATGAGACTGAGGTGGTTACCACCATGAAGGACTGATAAAACTGTGAGATAAAGTCCATTCTGTGCTGTCCATGTCTATGTGTGTATTGTGTCCAACATATGTGTGTTCCATTGTTGTACGTTCAAGCACAACAGCATTCCATGCAACCAGAATAGTTTTAAGACATTTATTACTGACGATAACACAACTTTTCCACAATGTTCAAAACTGACCATATAGTGCAAACGAATTGATTGGAAGACTGCATACCCAGTGATGTAAAATACTTTAAAGTACTACCTACATAGTTTTTTCTTTGGTATCTGTACTTTACTTTACTATTTATGTATATTTTTGACAATGTATACTTTTACTTCACTACATTCCTAAAGAAAATCATGTACTTTTTACTCCATACATTTTCCCCGACTCTCAAAAGTACTCATTACATTTTGAATGCTTAGCAGTACAGGAAAATGGTCCAAGTCACGCATTTATCAAGACAACGTTCCTGGTCATATGTACTGCCTCTGATCTGGCAGAGCAACTAAACAAAAATACTTTGTTTGTAAATTACGTCTAAGTGTAAGAGGGCGCTCCGGGCTATCTGTAAAACAAATATGTAATAAAAATATGAGTGCCGTCTGGTTTGCTTTATAAAAGGAATTTGAAATGATTTATACTTTTACTTTTGATACTTAAGTACATTTTTGAGATTACAATGACTTTTGATACTTAAGTATATTTAAAACCAAATACTTTTAGACTTTTACTCAAGTAGAATTTTACTGGGTGACTCACTTTTACTTAAGTCCTTTCATATTAAGGTATCTTTACTTTTACTCAAGTATGACAATTGGGTACCTTACACATACCTCAGCTACATAGTCTACAGAACCAGTGGCCACAGGGAAAGGGTTGTCGTAGACTCACTATCCAAAGGGTAAAGTTGACACACAGGTACAACACACACATAAGACATTCCCTCCACAAAAACCCTGCTCTCTTCTTTGCACAACAACTCTTTAAAATAGTATTGACAGTGACATGTTTTGTTTTGGCTCTGTACCCCAGCACTTTGGATATGAAATAATATCATGACTGTGAGGTTGACGTGCAGTGTCATATTTAATTTGAGGATATTTTTATCCAAATCGGGTGAACCATTTAGAAATTACAGCACTTTTTCTACATAGTTCCCCCATTTTAAGGCACCAAAAGTATTGCGACAAATGTACTTGTATGTGTATGAAAGTAGTAAAAAGTTAAGTATTTAGTCCCATATTCATTAGCACACAATAACCACATCAAGCTTGTGACTCTACACATTTATTGAATGCATTTGCTGTTTGTTTAGGTTGTGTTTCAGATTATTTTGTGCCCAATACATAAGAATGGTAAATAATGGATTGTGTCTGTAACTTGTGTGTCTGTAACTTTCTCATTCATCATTATTCACGATTCATTCAGGATTATCCGTAATCATGGTAGCATCCACATTAATGCAGAAATGTTTAGAAACATATTTTATTCTTATTTTACAATTAAAGTGACTCCAAAATGACACGATACATTATTGACCATTCATTTCTATTGGGCACAATATAATCTGAAACACAACCAAAACAAACAACAAATGCATTCAACAAATTTGCGTCACAGGCTTGATGTAGTCATTGCGTGAATGAATATGGGACCAAATACTTAACTTTCTACTACTTTAATACACATATAAGTGCATTTGTCCAAATGGGGGGACTATTTACAAAAAAGTGCTGTCATTTCTAAACGGTTCACCCGATATGGATGAAAATAACCTCAAATTAAAGCTGACAGTCTACACTTTAACATCATAGCCATTGAATCATTTGAAATCCAAAGTGTACAGAGCCAAAACAACAAGTTTCACTGCCCCAATACAAATGGAACACACTGTATTAATATAGTATGAATGCATCGTCACTGACACAACTCCGGTGCATAGCTTAGACTTAAACAAAAGTGTGGTATGTAAGTATGCCTGCATGCACTGACACAAGCACGCTTGTGCTGGAACACTCAAAACGTACACTACTCTTACTTGTTAGGAGGCATATTTGTCACTAAACAAACCATCTAAGGGCCTTTGAGCATTTGACCATATCCTCTGACAAGCCACTCTGAAGATGGGGAGCATGCATAAAAATAGAAATACATCTCAAAGAATGTATGTAATTCTAAACAAATTAGCAATGCATATTGTGGGATCTGGAGTGATGTGAGTTGTGTCCGTGTCAGAGTCATACCAGAGCATAGCAGGCCAGCTGAGTCAACATCGCACCACCTCTACTGATCCTCCACTGGAACACTTTAGACAGCTACTCAGACGTCCTGCTCTCTATTGTTTATGCAGTGAAAACAGGTGTTAGCTGGCTGCCAGCATAACTGTAAAACAATTAATGGAGCTATAAAACGCAGTATAAAAAATGAACATAAACTTCCGTATTCCGGAGTAGAGGAAAAGTCAGAGACGCACAATTATAGTACATGATCAAACGCTTTAGTAGTATCCCAGCATCATTGAACTTCAGTTTCTGTACTGTCATGGCTGCTCTCTGTTGGACAAATAGTAGAACTGCGACTGAACAAACCAAGGCAAAACAAATCTAAAAGCTTATGGGTGAGAATATGATATATGGGACTTTGGTATGAAATTTTCAAAATGCAACATTTTGTTTAACTTCCTATGTTTAGCTACATTTAATAAGATAAAAAACACAGGAAACTGATGCCAGTATCAGATATTGCATACTGCTAGATAAGCAAATAATAGAACAGTAAAACAAAATAGAAATTACAATCAAAATCTGCATATGCAAAAAACCCCACAAAGTGCCACCTTTAAGAAGTTGAATAAGTAAATCCAACAGTATTGAAAGGTGTGTGTTTAATCCTTTGTCACCATTGTGGTGACGTCATCCTCACGATCTTTCCCCCCTGTTGACACAAACACAGAAAAGAGAAGAGAACCATATGAACGTCACGTTGCATCATTCTCTGGTCCATCCTCTGTTAGGGCTGAAGGAGAGAGGTACTTACTGAAACAGAGCTGGAACCTCTCAGATCTCCTGAGCACAGTGTATGACAGACCAAAGACGATGAGGATACCAAAGAAACCACCAATGACGCAGCCAATGAGGGTGGCAAAGTAACTGCCGTCCTCTGAAAATGTATCCGAAGAGGACAGACAGACAGACAAACAGGATAGAGAGACAGACGGGATAGACAGACAGGATAGACAGGAAAGACAGACAGACAGACAAAGAGATTAGGGTTGGCTAATGATGACAATGTCAAATACCATACGCTCAGGGAAGGTGTATTAGAGAGATGTATTTACCGTACACCCAGAGGTATCCATCCACTAGTGGTCGTCCTGAGCTCTCACATACCACACGTGTGTGGTTGTCAGAGCGGGATGTCCCACTGATAAGCCATATTGCAAAGAGCTCCTTACCTGTGTTATCACAGTACCCTTTTATTGACTGAGAGGAGAGAGAGAGAGAGAGGAGGGGGGAGAGATTATATATTATCTCATCTGGTGATGCATAAAGACTCTAATTAGCAAGCGCTAAAGGGGCAATGAAAGTAACTGTTTTGCACTCCAACAGGCCTGCTGAATTGAGCTACTGTATGGATTTCTCAGTGATTTCAGCTGTACCAATGGTCATGCTAATTAGGTCACCTGCGACATCCAGGCCTGTACAGAGCAAATACCTGTAACCTGGATGGTTGGTATAATATAAGCTAAGGCTGTGCCACTCACCTGGGTAGCCAGATACTCAGTGTGGTCTCCTGGGCAGATGAGGGTTATGTTTCTATGGCTACCATAGAGAGTGAAGTTGAGTTGTCTAGGAGGGGACACACCACACTGGAAGGCAGCAGGCTTGCCAACAGCCACTGATACGTTATTTGGGAGCGTAGTGTAGTTGTTCTGGGCTGGAGGATGGATGATGATGGGGTATTAGGAAGAGATGGGTACAGTGAATGAGAGAAATGGGAGGGGAGAAGAGACAGCAAGGAGAGAAATGCAACATAATCAGTCATAGCTTGTGAAACAGCCTAGTCCTAATTTGCCTAGGAGGCAAAGTGCACTAGTTCTCATGGAAAGGGTTGTATGACTGTTTGACTATTACAATGTGAATTGGTCTGAGATTGTATTTTCCTGATACAAGGGACATCAGTGAAACCAAGGCACCACTGCAAATATTGCTCTCTGTCTACATTCTAGGTCTGGATGGCTGCTCTTGAGCCCAACCAATCTTGGCTAAAATAAACACAATATGGTAGCTTTACAGTAGCTACCTTTACATGTATGATTGGCAAGACAGACCCAACGGTCAACCAAGTCAGTCCTACCTGAGCATTGAAGATGAAGCAGAGCCAACAGGAACACAGACAGACCAAGCCCTGGTCCCGTCATCCCACATACAGACATTATTCTTCTCTTCATCAACAAAACAACTTTCTACCAACCCGTCCAATACATCCACTTCAGTGGACATTCATGTCCTGAGACTCTAGCTGCTGCCAATGATTCCAGCCTGAAAACAGAGAGAGAGAGAGGACATACAACTCTCCTTGAGCTACGACCTAAACAAATGAACAAACAACTTTATATATGGTGAAAAACAAATGAACTCCCTGGACTGATTTGCAAGAAAGATTCCTGGGAATTAAGATAATGAGAACAGGTTGAGCAGGGCTGGGCCGCATTTAGCATAGAAAGCGATGAGGTTATTTCCTTTCCTTTCTCTCTCTCTCTCATTCCTTCTCAGAGCACACCTGTGATTTGAGTAAAGACATTTCACTTCCAAAGCAGACACCCAATATTGTCCTCTTTTTACCAAGGGAAAAAGAGACAGTGTCTCACTATACCACAATACCACACAGTATACAGTTCACAAGTAATGCTAAAGACTTTAAGGTGAAAGGTTGTTATGTACTTTAAAAACCCTTTAGGTTTACTAACAACAGATGTATTTGCATGGCCAGTGGACATAAGTCTAGCACATTTGGGTCTGGGAAAATACACAGGCTAATGGGGTTGCCTGGCAGGGGTCATGCAGGGCAGTCATGCAGAGTTACCCAATAATGTAATGATACGTTAGATTACATTGACTGTAGAACTGATCATATAGTGAGCCATTTATAGTATCACCTTTCAGGATGTCTAAATAGTTCAGTTCCTGTAAACCAGGAATGTTTAGATTCCATAAAACCAGTTCCACAACTGTGTCCAGATACAAAGTGTTATGTATTGCGGAAATGACGGGCTTTTTACTGAGGCTTTAGCCGCAAAATATAATACTGGTACAGATGTAAGATCTTCATTTGATCACCCTTTTGAAGGAAATGTACAACTTGAAAAAGGCTTCTGGAGTTTGTCATTTCCACTTTGAAATTTCAGACTTGATTTTCCCTTACAGAAAATGTATCTACTACTACAAAAATATCCATGAATTATAATCCACATAATTCATATTTCCTGTTGCTTCAGGATTGGTTTCCTTCTGTAGCAAACTGGCTCAAATTAAGATCACATATCTGTAGATGACATTTGACATACATCATCCAGTTTGTTAAATTAAATCTTTATTTCAATACAATATTCAATAGACAATTTACATTTACAGAAGGAACAGAGTTTAAATCAGTAACAATAACATTCTTACTAAGAATTTCATAATTTCTTCACAGAAAATATATATACATTCATCTGCACAGAGACTAGACTTCAAACAATATAAAACGAGGAAATGAAAGCATAAAGACCGTCAAATAAGCTTGATAAACTACATCACAATAAACTACAGCAAATTGAGCCATGATGATCAACAGACAATACAGAGTTTTTCTAGTGTTGCTGTGTAGCTAATTATCTACCAATAAGGTAGTTGTGGTTCTCAGCAGGTAATAGGCCCTTAACTGACAACACACAGCTGAGTATGATCTCTGTAGTGTAGTGCATCATCTTGTGATGAATATGTTATATGACTTGGTGTTGTTAACCGTTAATCCCTAGTAACTTGTGAAGCTGAAATGGCAAATAAGAACTTCATTCTGGTTGTTATTGCACATTTGAGAATGAAATCCATGGATCACTTACAAATAAACATCAATTTTCAAAAAAATCTGTTACTAATATTTACAATAAAGCCAAACAAATACAACACTGATTTAACTATGCATATCTCATACGTTCAACAGCTCCATTTCTAATCTACACAGGCTATAGAAATATCCTTTACATTTCACCTGTCCCTAAATTCATGTCCCCACCAAAAACAAAACTAAGAAACATCATGTATCATTATAGAAGGTAACAGTCACTCTGAACTGCAATCTGTGATACAAAAAAAGGATAGAGAGACAATTCAAGAGCTGAATATCTGACACTAATGTTTTTATTTGTGACGAACATTTGAGGTCTTAGGGAATTTCAGCTTCATGTTGTCTATGTTAAAATCTCTTCAGTAACTTTGGCATTATTTGTTCAAGGGAATCATATAAAGGAGAAACTTCATGGCAAAACCAGCCAGAATGTTATTTAACATCTGTTTGAGCGTTACATTTTGATACACAGGCTTGTTGTGTATCATAAGTTGGTTGCACCTAAAAGAGTCAAACTGTAAGAAAACTCTGAATACAAAAATGAACCCTTTAATGACATACACATGATCCCCATGACAGTACAATCTGCACATTGGCTGGCAGAGTGGTGATTTTCTATGACTTTGTCATGCATGTCCCATAAGTATTTTCATTTGATGCTTTCTCATTTCACAAGACCATACACCTATTGATTATTCTTTGGTCAAGCTACCATTTCAAGGGTTTCCTCCGGTAATCTAGTTGAATTTACCTATACATCCAATTTCTGCACAAGGTTCCCCTAATAGGATGGGTTTTTGGACAGGTGAAGTGCAGTAAGTCTGAATGGATAATATTTTGGTAATTTCTGATCCCTTAAAGGTCAGTGCTCCCATGTACGCGCCATTTTGTGCACTCCTGGTGAATTGTGATACGTCTGTGAACATAAGACAGGAAAAGAAGATTATACTTCCACCTGTGTGCATCTGTGTGTGTGTGTGTGTGTGTGTGCATGCGTACATGTGTATGTCTGTGTACTGTACTCACCCTCATGGCTGAGGAGATCCAGGGTAGGAAGCGGGACACTCTGGTGTAGACGCCAGGCTTCTTGGCCATGGCACAGCCTGTTCCCCAGCTCACCACCCCCAGCAGGCGGTAGCGGCTGGCCTTGGACAGGGAGTCCTCAGCCACAAACGGGCCCCCGCTGTCCCCCTGAGATAAGAAAGTCAACCACTCACATACAGTACATTGTAAAATCAGTCTCACTTGGGTAAATGGATTATATAAATATGAACAATTTCTCATGTAAAAGCTAGAATCTGGATAGAGAGACTGGCTCATATCCGACACATATCCGACACATTCAGACGTCAACAATTGACATGTTTGTAAGTGGAAGACAGAATACGGATGGAAGGTGACATTTTTTGTTCAAGTTTATTAATTGACTGTCAGGGCATGGAAATTAGATGTCACTATAGCTGGTTACCTGACAGGCATCGGTACCACCCTTCTCAAAGCCAGCACAGAACATGCTGGTGGTAATCTGGTTGTCATAGTAATCAGGGGCGTTACAGACAGCGTCGTTGATGATTGGCACGTTAGCCTCCTGAAGAACATCAGCAAGAGTACCTAAGAGAGAAAGAGAGTGAGAGATATATAGAGAGAACGAGAGAGGGATAGAAAGAGAGAAAGTGTGTGTAAGAGAGAGAGAGAGAGAGAGAGAGAGAGAGAGAGAGAGAAGCTATTAATCCCTCTATTCA
Source organism: Oncorhynchus mykiss (assembly GCF_057628025.1). Taxonomy (NCBI): domain Eukaryota; kingdom Metazoa; phylum Chordata; class Actinopteri; order Salmoniformes; family Salmonidae; genus Oncorhynchus; species Oncorhynchus mykiss. The sequence goes on along the minus strand of NC_143023.1, from coordinate 23,082,547 downwards.
CATTAATGATGGCGTGATCCGACAACCATATCTGACCAAAAGATTGTTGATTCCTGGTCAATAGTGCTTGGCACATCTGCACACTATGACACTGTCCCTGTTTACATATTCAAAGGTCATACAGTGAGAGAGAGGAGGGAGAGAAAGAAAAGAGATAGGGAGAGGCTGTCTTGTCCAATGATAACAATGATACACCTACTCTGTCTTTCCATGGTTCCAGATAATGGTTTAAACCCAACTCCTACACTATCTGTCTCTGGGAAAAGATGATGTTTTAAACCCAGCTCCTACAGTATCGGTCTCTGGGACCAGATTATGATTTAAACCCAGCTCCTACAGTATCTATCTCTGGGACCAGATTATGATTTAAACCCAGCTCCTACAGTATCTGTCTCTGGGACCAGATTATGATTTAAACCCAGCTCCTACAGTATCTGTCTATGAGCCCAGATTATGTTTTAAACCCAGCTCCTACAGTATCTGTCTCTGGGACCAGATTATGATTTAAACCCAGCTCCTACAGTATCTGTCTATGAGCCCAGATTATGATTTAAACCCAGCTCCTACAGTATCTGTCTCTGGGACCAGATTATGATTTAAACCCAGCTCCTACAGTATCGGTCTCTGGGACCAGATTATGATTTAAACCCAGCTCCTACAGTATCTATCTCTGGGACCAGATTATGATTTAAACCCAGCTCCTACAGTATCTATCTCTGGGACCAGATTATGATTTAAACCCAGCTCCTACAGTATCTATCTCTGGGACCAGATTATGATTTAAACCCAGCTCCTACAGTATCGGTCTCTGGGACCAGATTATGATTTAAACCCAGCTCCTACAGTATCTATCTCTGGGACCAGATTATGATTTAAACCCAGCTCCTACAGTATCTGTCTCTGGGACCAGATTATGATTTAAACCCAGCTCCTACAGTATCTGTCTATGAGCCCAGATTATGTTTTAAACCCAGCTCCTACAGTATCTGTCTCTGGGACCAGATTATGTTTTAAACCCAGGTCCTACAGTATCGGTCTCTGGGACCAGATTATGATTTAAACCCAGCTCCTACAGTATCTGTCTATGAGCCCAGATTATGTTTTAAACCCAGCTCCTACAGTATCTGTCTATGAGCCCAGATTATGTTTTAAACCCAGCTCCTACAGTATCTGTCTCTGGGACCAGATGTAAGTTTAAGGATGTAGAAGCCAACACAGTCACTCACCATAGTAACCTACATTTCCCCAGCCTGTCACTGTCCCTATCTGGCCGTCAATCAGGCGCTGGCCGTAGTGGGGTAAACACACCGGCTGGATGTAGTCTGCAGAAAACAGAAGGTTTATTATTTATTTTTAATTTCACCTTTATTTAACCAGGTAGGCCAGTTGAGAACAAGTTCTCATTTACAACAGCGACCTGGCCAAGATAAAGCAAAGCAGTGCAGCACAAACAACAATACATGGAATAAACAAACATACGGTCATAGGTCATAAATAGCCATAGTGGCAAAATAATTACAATATAGTAATTAAACACTCAAATCAAATCAAATCAAAGTTTATTTGTCACGTATGCCGAATACAACAGGTGTAGGTAGACCTTACATTGAAATGCTTACTTACAGGCTCTAACCAATAGTGCACAAATCTGTTAGGTGAACAATAGGCAAGTAAAGAAATAAAACAGCAGTAAAAAGACAGGCTATATACAGTTGCGAGGCTATAAAAGTAGCGAGGCTACATACAGACACCGGTTAGTCAGGCTGATTGAGGGAGTATGTACATGTAGGTATGGATAAAATGACTATGCATATATGATGAACAGAGAGTAGCAGTAGCGTAAAAGAGGAGTTGGCGGGTGGTGGGACACAATGCAGATAGCCCGGTTAGCCAATGGGCGGGAGCACTGGTTGGTCGGCCCAATTGAGGTAGTATGTACATGAATGTATAGTTAAAGTGACTATGCATATATGATAAACAGAGAGTAGCAGCAGCGTAAAAAGAGGGTTTGGGGAGGGTTGGGGGGGCACACAATGCAAATAGTCCGGGTAGCCATTTGATTACCTGTTCTGGAGTCTTATTGCTTGGGGGTAAAAACTGTTTTGTCCTAGACTTGGCACTCCGGTACCGCTTGCCATGCGGTAGTAGAGAACAATCTATGGCTGGGGTGGCTGGGGTCTTTGACAATTTGTAGGGCCTTCCTGGATGGCAGGCAGCTTAGCCCCAGTGATGTACTGGGCCGTACACACTACCCTTTGTAGTGCCATGCGGTCAGAGGCCGAGCAATTACCGTACCAGACAGTGATGCAACCAGTCAGGTGATGCTCTCGATGTTGCAGCTGTAGAACCTTTTGAGGATCTCAGGACCCATGTCAAATCTTTTTCGTTTCCTGAGGGGGAATAGGCTTTGTTGTGCCCTCTTCACGACTGTCTTGGTGTGTTTGGACCATTCTAGTTTGTCCAGAGTAGTGGTGCTGGGCGGGCAGGCAGAGTTGTATGACATTGAAGCTCGTCTGGAGGTTAGTTAACACAGTGTCCAAAGAAGGGCCAAAAGTATACAGAATGGTGTCGTCTGCGTAGAGGTGGATCAGAGAGTCACCAGCAGCAAGAGCGACATCATTGATGTATACAGAGAAAAGAGTCGGCTTGAGGATTGAACCCTGTGGCACCCCCATAGAGACTGCCAGAGGTCCGGACAACAGGCCCTCCGATTTGACACACTGAACTCTGTCTGAGAAGTAGTTGGTGAACCAGACGAGGCAGTCATTTGAGAAACCAAGGCTGTTGAGTCTGCCAATAATAATGTGGTGATTGACAGAGTCAAAAGCATTGGCCAGGTCGATGAATACAGCTGCACAGTATTGTCTGTTATCGATGGCGGTTATGATGAGGTGAAGAGAAGGGAGCGAGAGATGAGATTGAATTATACTTAACTTCACTAGGGTAGGAGGCAGCATTCGGTATTTTGGATGAAAAGCGTGCCCAAATTAAACTGCCTGCTACTTAAGCCCAGAAGCTAGGATATGCATATAATTAGTTGATTTGGATAGAAAACACTCTACAGTTTCCAAAACTGTTAAAATAAGGTCTGTGAGTATAACAGAACTGATATGGTAGGCAAAAACCTGAGGAGAATCCGACCAGGAAGTACTATTATTCTATTATTTTGAAAGGCTGTTTTTCCATTGAAAGCCTATCCACCATTCAAAGACTTAGGACTAAGTACACAATCTCTATGGCTTCCCCTACATGTGGCCAGTCAGGCGTTTACTCTGAAAAATGAGGGAGATACAGCACTTTCAATGAGATGCCAGTGGAAATTTCCAGCCATGAGCGCGCATTTCTTGTTTCTCCTTTTCTATTGACGTAGCTTTTGTCCGTTGAAATATTATTGATTATTTATGGCAAGATTTTTGGACATAAAGAGGTACATTATCGAACAAAACAAACATTTATTATCTAACATGGAGACCTGGGAGTGCCACCAGATGAAGATTATCAAAGGTAAGTAATTAATTTTAACGCTATTTCTGACCTTGGTTGGATAATGGTTGTATGGTTTTTGTGGCTAGGCGCTGACCTAACATAATGGCGTCGTGTGCTTTCGCCGTAAAGCCTTTTTGAAATCTGACACAGCGGTTGCATTAAGGAGAATTTTATCTTTAAATGTATGCTAAACACTTGTATCTTTAATCAATGCTTATGATGAATATTTCTGTAATTTGATGTGGCTCTCTGCATTTTCACCGGATGTATGTTTGAGACAATGATTACTGTACATAACGCGCCAATTTCAACTGAGGTTTTTGAACATAAAGATTAACTTTATCGAACAAAACACACATTTATTGTGTAACATGAAGTCCAGTGAGTGCCATCTGATGAAGATCATCAAAGGTTAGTGATTAATTTAATCGCTATTTCTAACTTTTGTGAGCCCTCTCCTTGGCTGGAAAATGGCTGTATGGTTTTCTGTGACTAGCTGCTGACCTAACATAATCGTTTGGTGTGCTTTCACCGAAATTGGATTTACAAGAGTTTACAAGAAGTTTATCTTTAAAATGGTGTAAAATACTTGTATGTTTGAGGAATTTTAATTATGGGATTTCTGTTGTTTTGAATTTGGCACCCTGCAAATTCACTGGCTGTTGTCGAGGTGGGATGCTTGTACCAGAGAGGTTAAATGTATACTTGCACAAAAATTGAGATAGTTTACTTGCGGGCATGTGTGTTGTATTCACTGTGGATAATGTTAATCTTGGCGGCTGATGTTGCATGTTCTCAATTTACCCACCAGTGAGTTATTATATCATGAGAATAGCTGCAATTCGGAGTCCAACCACTAGATGTCAGACAAGGCCCAATATATATGTCCCTGATAAACAACAGGAAGTTCACTGCATAACAACTACATCCTAGATCAGTTTCCCAAAATCGGGGATGCACGTTTTGTTTAATGCCCTAGCACTACACAGCTGATTCAAATAATCAACTAATCATAAAGCTTTCATAATTTGAAACAGCTGTATAGTGTTAAGACAAAACGTGCACCCCTTGGGGTTTGGGAAACGCTGTCCTAGAGAGTTTTCTCTCTCACATTATAACAATGTAATGTTTTTCTATGTACGTCCAGCGATTCCACGAAAAATGACAGTAAAACAGAGGGCAAACTATTCTGTCCGGTTCTGATATCATTGTCTTTTGTCCAGGGGACAGCAGGCAGGCAGTAAAGAGGGCCTTTGTTTGGTAGTCTGACTGGAAACCTGAACACTGAAGAAGGGAATTACCATAGTGACTCGTCCCTCATCTCTATCTGGCTTTATCACTTCTCTCTACTTCCCTTCTCTCTCTCTCTCTCTCTCTCTCTCTTTCTCTCTCTCTCTCTCTCCCTCTCTCCCTCCCTCTCTCTCTACCTATTATACCTCTAAGCACACTGTGGCTTCGTCTGATGTGCCTTGAAAAAGAACAACAAATCATCACAGTATAATAAGAATATAACAATATGGGCCCGGATGTGTTTACCTGTGAAGTGCAGAGGCTGGGCCAGAGCAAGGACAGCGATGTCTCTGCTGTTGTCATCTATGTTGGGGTCTACGAAGGGCAGGTAGCTGCTGTGGTACACCACAGTCTTTACCTCAAGAACTCTAACATTCTTATGGGTGAGCTTGTTGTAGATGGAGCCCAGTAGCACCCTCCATCGAGACACCTGACGGTTCCTCCTGAGGACAAACAGAATCCATGAGAAGAAGTGTGTGTAAGCGAGAGAAGAGATAGAGAGAGCAAGTGAGACAGTGTGTGTGTGTGTGAGAGAGAGAGAGAGAGAGAGAGAGAGAGAGAGAGAGAGAGAGAGAGAGAGAGAGAGAGAGATGGAGAGAAATATTCAGGGCTTACTCTGGGAAGCAGTGGGCTGCGCTGACGATCCAGCGGTCTGAGATGATGGAGCCGCCACACTGGTGCACCCCGTCATACTGCAGACTGACCTGCCACGGCCAGCTACCCTGCCTAGCATCTACACCACCTACTATACGGTCCTCTGTCAGACTACGCCTGCCACAGTCTAGACAGACAGAAAGAGAGGGGAGGGAGGGATAGGGAGGAGAAAGAGATATGGATGGGGAGGGAGGGAGGGAGGGAGAAGGAGAAGACAGAGAGAGATAGGGAGGGAGGAATAAAGAGAGAGGTAAGAGAGGGAGAGGTACAGGAGGAGAGAAAGAGAGATAGGGAGGAGTAAAGAGATAGGTAATGGGGGGATGCAGGAGAGAGAGAGTTAAGCCATCTTGTACAACTCTCAGGTTGTTTTTCATCACTTTGTGTAAAAATTGTATCACGGTGTAAGGACCAAACCAAAGCTCTCAGCAGAACCTACCTTGACAAAGCAGACTTAGGACCTGGCCAGTTTCACAGTCACTGAAAAACAAAACGACAACAGTCAGACACAGCAGCCTGGAACCCATCTATGAGATACGAGTGTTATAAGAATGTCTGACCAGGGATATAGAGACTCTTTGATCTTCTTTCCATAGGTCAGCTCCTTCTCTTTGACACAGAAGAACTCCTCACGGTCGTTACTGCCTTCAGGGATACTGGACACGGAGTAATTCACCACGCTGGAGGGGACATAAGGCATGCATCTCTTTATTACAGAGACTTCTATCACTGACAGATCAGTTGAAAGATCCCTGGCCTAAACCAGATGAAGTTGTATAACTTTTTGGGCGACCTTACCAAATCCACATAGCAATGTAAGGTAAAACATACCCTCGTAAAACTGACCATCTTACCGATCCTCGACTTTGGCGATGTCATTTACAAAATAGCCTCCAACACCCTACTCAACAAATTGGATGCAGTCTATCACAGTGCCATCTGTTTTGTCATCAAAGCCCCATATACTACCCACCACTGCGACCTGTACGCTCTCGTTGGCTGGCCCTCGCTTCATACTCGTCGCCAAACCAACTGGCTCCAGGTCATCTACAAGACCCTGCTAGGTAAAGTCCCGCCTTATCTCTGCTCGCTGGTCACCATAGCAGCACCCACCCGTAACATGCGTTCCAGCGGGTATATCTCACTTGTCAACCCCAAAGCCAATTCCTCCTTTGGCCGCCTCTCCTTACAGTTCTCTGCTGCCATTGACTGGAACGAACTACAAAAATCTCTGAAACTGGAAACACTTATCTCCCTCACTAGCTTTAAGCACCAGCTGTCAGAGCAGCTCACAGATCACTGGACCTATACATAGCCCATCTATAAATAGCCCAAACAACTACCGCTTCCCCTACTGCATTTATTTATTTATTTTGCTCCTTTGCACCCCAGTATTTCTACTTTGCACACTCATCTCCGGTCAAATCTACCATTCCAGTGTTTAATTGCTATATTGTATTTACTTCGCCACCATGGCCTATTTATTGCCTTTACCTCCCTTATCTCACCTCATTTGCTCACATTGTATATATACTTATTTTTCTACTGTCTTATTGACTGTATGTTTGTTTTACTCCATGTGTAACTCTGTGTTGTTATATGTGTCGAACTGCTTTGCTTTATCTTGGCCAGGTCGCAGATGTAAATAAGAAATTGTTCTTAACTTGCCTACCTGGTGAAATAAGGGTCAAATAAAGAAAGAAAGAAAGATCTCTCATTGAAAGGAAGTCTGAGAAGTGGTAGATCCATTCTATATGCACTATTTTTTATGCTTCCTGTCCTTAAGTTTAGTTTTCGCCTCCTTTTATTTTCAGCTTTGTATATCAGCTGAAAATACAATCTTTTTTGTTTTTGAAAATATATTTCACAGCTGTTTAGAGTCTCTAAACTATACATTGCTTGCTTTGTGGCCATAAACTGAAATAGGCAAACCATTAGAATTTTAGCAACCAGGCAAGGGTGGAGCACTTTCTGCGCAGCCTTCTTGCATGGCATAGGGGTATCAGCCCCCCACACCTCTCTGATTCAGAGGGGTTGGGTTAAATGCGGAAGACACATTTCAGTTGAGTGCATTCAGTTGTACAACTGACTAGGTACTGCTTCCCTTTCCCTTTATCATGCTGTAGATAGTGACTCCCACTTTGGGATTTAATCTAAAGTCTTTCATATCACAATCCATCAATCTCCTCACCTGACAAAGCCCATCTCCTCACAGCTGATGTTGGCCAGGAGCTGGTTGGCCTCTGAGGAACAGAGGTGTCTCCACCGTCGCTCGGCCGAGTCAAACACCCGGAGACGTAGGTCCGAGCTTGGATTGGAGTTTACCTGGACTGGGTTGGAGCAATGAAATACTGGATCAAACAAACCATTCTATCGATTCAGATACGATATGAGGTTGGCTTTGGTGGAGTGGTTTCCCTCTCACTTACCATCATATAATCCTGTGTCTTCTTCTCTGATACAAAATGTTACTAGGATTTGAAAAACAAACAAACAAAAGTCAACAACATGTAATATAAAACTGTAAAGTGCATACACACTCTGTTGATGAAACAGCAAACCTCACAGAGCCTGCAAACAAATCCACTGACTGCAATCAAACAATGTTGGTAATATCTGTACTAGAGTTCGACCGATTATGATTTTTCAACGCCGATACCGATTATTGGAGGACCAAAAATCCGATACCGATTAATCGGCTGATGTTTTTCTTTTTTTTTTGTAATAATGACAATTACAACAATACTGAATTAACACTTATTTTAACTTAATATAAAACATCAATAAAATCAATCTAGCCTCAAATAAATAATGAAACATGTTCAATTTGGTTTAAATAATGCAAAAACAAAGTGTTGGAGAAGAAAGTAATATGTGCCATGTAAAAAAGCTAGCGTTTAAGTTCCTTGCTCAGAACATGAGAACATATGACAGTTGGTGGTTCTTTTTAACATGAGACTTCAATATTCCAAGGTAAGAGGTTTTAGGTTGTAGTTAATACCTCTTGAAACTAGGGGGCACTATTTTCATTTTTTGAAAAATAACGTTCCCAAAGTAAACGGGCTATTTTGTTAGGACAAGATGCTAGAATATGCATATAACAGCTTATGACAGCTTAGGATAGAAAACACTCCAAAGTTTCCAAAACTGTAAAAATATTGTCTGTGAGTATAACAGAACTGATATTGTAGGCGAAAGCCTGAGAAAAATCCAATCAGGAAGGGACTCTTATTTAGAAAGCTCTGCGTTCCTATGCGTCCCTATTGAGCAGTGAATGGGATATCAACCAGACTCCTTTTTCTATGACTTCCCTAATGTGTCTAGTGTCACAATACATAGTTTCAGGATTTTATTTTGAAAAATGAGCCTGAACGACAACATTGCGTCAGTGGTCAGCTGGAGGCTCTCAGAGTGATTTGTGCGTAATAGACAAATGCGACCATTGTTTCTCTCTATCCTACTAAGAAGCCACCTGTCCCGGTTGATATATTATCAAATAGATATTTGAAAAACAATCTTGAGGATTGATTATAAAAAACGTTTGCCATATTATGGATCTAATTTGGAATATTTTCCAGCGTTGTCGAGAACGCAGTTTCCGGTGGATTCCTCAACCAAACGTGAAGTACAAACGGAGGTATTTCGGCTATAAAAATAATCTTTATGGGACAAAATGAACATTTGCTGTCTAACTGGGAGTCTCGTGAGTGAAAACATCCAAAGCTCATCAAAGGTAAACGATTTAATTTGATTGCTTTTCTGATTTTTCGTGACCAAGCTGCCTGCTGCTAGCTAGGCATAATGCTATGCTAGGTTATCGATAAACTTACACAAATGCTTGTCTTTCTTTGGCTATAAAGCATAATTTCAAAATCTGAGATGACAGGGTGATTAACAAAAGGCTAAGCTATGTTTCAATATATTTCACTTGTGATTTCATGAATATGAATATTTTCTAGTAATATTTTTTGTCCGTTGCGTTATGCTAATTAGTGGCAGTTGATGACAATTCTCCCGGATCCAGGAGAGGGAGTTCCAAGAATTATAGGACTATTTCTCTCTGTACCATTTGTATTTCATATACCTTTGACTATTGGATGTTCTTATAGGCACTATAGTATTGCCAGTGTAACAGTATAGCTTCCGTCCCCCTCCTCACCCCTACCTGGGCTCAAACCAGGAACACATCGACAACAGCCACACTCGAAGCATTGTTACCCATCGCTCCACAAAAGCCGCGGCCCTTGCAGCGCAAGGGGAATAACTACTCCAAATCTAAAAGCGAGTGACGTTTGAAACAGTATTAGCGCACACCCAGCTAACTAGCTAGCCATTTCACATTGGTTAGACCAGCCATTAGGCTGATAGGCTTGAAGTCATAAACAGCGCTGTGCTTGCGAAGAGCTGCTGGCAAAACACATGAAAGTGCTGTTTGAATGAATGATTACGGGCCTGCTGCTGCTCAGTCAGACTGCTCTATCAAATCAGACTTAATTATAACATAATAACACACAGAAATACGAGCCTTTGGTCATTAATATGATCGAATCCGGAAACTATCATTTCGAAAACAAAACGTTTATTATTTCAGTGAAATACGGAACCGTTCGGTATTTTTTTTAATATAACGGGTGGCATCCCTAAATCTAAATATTCTTGTTACATTGCACAACCTTCAATGTATGTCATAATTACGTAAAATTCTGGCAAATTAGTTCGCAATGAGCCAGGCAGCCCAAACAGTTGCATATACCCTGACTCTGCGTGCAATGAACGCAAGAGAAATGACACAATTCCACCTGGTTAATATTGCCTGCTAAACTGGATTAGTAGTTATAACTAGTGATTATGATTGATTGTTTTTTATAAGATAAGTTTAATGCTAGCTAGCCATTTACCTTGGCTTCTACTGCGTTCGCGTAACAGGCAGGCTACTCGTTGAGTGCAATGGTTAGAGTGTTGGACTAGTTAACGGTGCGGTTGCAAAATTGGAACCCCTGAGCTGACAAGGTGAAAATCTGTCGTTCTGCCCCTGAACAAGGCAGTTAACCCACAGTTCCTAGGCAGTCATTGAAAATAAGAATGTGTTCTTAACTGACTTGCCCAGTTAAATAAAAGGTATAAAAAAATAAAAATATTATAAATATATATATATTTTTATATAATCGGAAATCGCCGCCCAAAAATACTGATTTCCGATTGCTATGAAAACTTGAAATAGGCCCCAATTAATCGGCCATTCCGATTAATCGGTCGACCTCTAATCTGTACCAAAGATGGGAGGATGAATTAAGATAGTTCAGTCAGGCCGTTTACCATTGAAATAATTGGTCAGTTCCTGTCTCCTTAAGGGGGTGGCTCTCCCATAGACACCAATGTGATAGAAACTGGTTCTGGTGTACTTAGTTAATTGACTTCCATTCAAACAGAAAACAATGAGGGAGTGGGATGTCTCGCTTCCTCTTTCGTCTCTGTCTGTACTATGAAAAAACTAAAACTACAGTGCCTTGCGAAAGTATTCGGCCCCCTTGAACTTTGCAACCTTTTGCCACATTTCAGGCTTCAAACATAAAGATATAAAACTGTATTTTTTTGTGAAGAATCAACAACAAGTGAGACACAATCATGAAGTGGAACGACATTTATTGGATATTTCAAACTTTTTTAACAAATCAAAAACTGAAAAATTGGGCGTGCAAAATTATTCAGCCTCTTTACTTTCAGTGCAGCAAACTCTCTCCAGAAGTCCAGTGAGGATCTCTGAATGATCCAATGTTGACCTAAATGACTAATGATGATAAATACAATCCACCTGTGTGTAATCAAGTCTCCGTATAAATGCACCTGCACTGTGATAGTCTCAGAGGTCCGTTAAAAGCGCAGAGAGCATCATGAAGAACAAGGAACACACCAGGCAGGTCCGAGATACTGTTGTGAAGAAGTTTAAAGCCGGATTTGGATACAAAAAGATTTCCCAAGTATTAAACATCCCAAGGAGCACTGTGCAAGCGATAATATTGAAATGGAAGGAGTATCAGACCACTGCAAATCTACCAAGACCTGGCCGTCCCTCTAAACTTTCAGCTCATACAAGGAGAAGACTGATCAGAGATGCAGCCAAGAGGCCCATGATCACTCTGGATGAACTGCAGAGATCTACAGCTGAGGTGGGAGACTCTGTCCATAGGACAACAATCAGTCGTATATTGCACAAATCTGGCCTTTATGGAAAAGTGGCAAGAAGAAAGCCATTTCTTAAAGATATACATAAAAAGTGTTGTTTAAAGTTTGCCACAAGCCACCTGGGAGACACACCAAACATGTGGAAGAAGGTGCTCTGGTCAGATGAAACCAAAATTGAACTTTTTGGCAACAATGCAAAACGTTATGTTTGGCGTAAAAGCAACACAGCTGAACACACCATCCCCACTGTCAAACATGGTGGTGGCAGCATCATGGTTTGGGCCTGCTTTTCTTCAGCAGGGACAGGGAAGATGGTTAAAATTGATGGGAAGATGGATGGAGCCAAATACAGGACCATTCTGGAAGAAAACCTGATGGAGTCTGCAAAAGACCTGAGACTGGGACGAAGATTTGTCTTCCAACAAGACAATGATCCAAAACATAAAGCAAAATCTACAATGGAATGGTTCAAAAATAAACGTATCCAGGTGTTAGAATGGCCAAGTCAAAGTCCAGACCTGAATCCAATCGAGAATCTGTGGAAATAACTGAAAACTGCTGTTCACAAATGCTCTCCATCCAACCTCACTGAGCTCGAGCTGTTTTGCAAGGAGGAATGGGAAAAAATGTCAGTCTCTCGATGTGCAAAACTGATAGAGACATACCCCAAGCGACTTACAGCTGTAATCGCAGCAAAAGGTGGAGCTACAAAGTATTAACTTAAGGGGGTTGAATAATTTTGCACGCCCAATTTTTCAGTTTTTGATTTGTTAACAAAGTTTGAAATATCCAATAATTGTCGTTCCACTTCATGATTGTGTCCCACTTGTTGTTGATTCTTCACAAAAAATACAGTTTTATATCTTTATGTTTGAAGCCTGAAATGTGGCAAAAGGTCGCAAAGTTCAAGGGGGCCGAATACTTTCGCAAGGCACTGTACATTGCCCACAAAAGCACTGCTCATTGCCAAAAGGTACACATCACTACTGTGTGAGAGCAGATGCAGAGGTCTCTCACCTACAGCCCAGACAGCAGCTCCAATCCCCCCAAGTAGCACCACGGTCAGACACACGCCCGCCACGCGACATGGGGTCAGGAAGGTCACCCCCGCGCCTCCTGTAAAAGACAATACACACAACAAAAACAACACACACAACAAAAACATACCATTACGTTCAACGTCACACTGAAAGTAGTCTGGCCCAGGAGTGTGAAGGTGAACGGCAAGGTACTGGAATGACAAACCACCCTTGCTTTGCTGTCTCTGCCTTGCGGGCTCCCCTCTCTTCACTGGGATTCTCTACCTCTGACTCTATTAAGTCCTTGGCTTACACGCGCTCTCCCATTCTGTCCCTAGGAGGGGTGCATCACGTTGTGCCAGGCTTTTTTCGGTGGTCTGTCTGTCTGTCCTATCTGGTGTAATTCTCCTGTCTTATCTAGTGCCCTGTGTGATCTTAAGTAGGCTTCCTCTAATTCTTCAATCTCTCTCTCCCCATCCGGAGGACCTGAGCCGCATGCCTCAGGACTACCGGGCCTGATGACTCCTGGCATTCCCCGTCCCCAGTCCACCTGGTTGTGCTGCTGATCCAGTTTCTGCTGTTCTGCCTGCGTTTATAGACCCCTGATCTGTTCACTGGTCGTGCTACCTTGTCCCAGACCTGCTGTTTCGACCCTCGCTCTCCCCCTCTCTCTCTCCCCCTTCTTGTTCTCTCTCCCCTTTCTACCACACCTGCTGTCTCGACAATGCTCGGCTATGAAAAGACAACTGACCATGCTGGTCATCTATGACCGTCTGAACATCTTGAAGAACGATCTGGCCTTAATGGCCATGTACTCTTATAATCTCCATTAGGCACAGCAAGAAGAGGACAGGCCACCCCTCACAGCCTAGTTCCTTTCTAGGTTCCTTCCTTTCTAGGGAGTTTTTCCTAGCCACCATGCTATATGTATAAGCAATTTGTGACTGCTGATGTAAAAAGGGCTTTATAAATAAATGTGATTGATTGATTGACATTTACACCTGATGTGCTGACCTGTTGCACCCTCTATAACCACTGTGATTATTATTTGACCCTGCTGGTCATCTATGAACATTTGAACATCTTGAAGAAGTGAAAGTGTTTTAATCAGATAGGTAAAAAGGAAGAGAGAGTGTCATAATACCACACTGGCAAATTGGCACATTGAAAAAGTACAAATGAATAGGATCAATAGTCCAAAGTCTGCTCCATTTCCATAGAGCTAAAACAAACTGCAAGCTTGATTTCAGTGCCATCTCAAGCCCCAACAAATTGTCACTGTGTCCCTAGCTAGAACACAAGGTTGGGCAGAATGAGAGGTCATTTCATTGCATTAAATTGCTGATGATGATGAAAGGTCCATGAACTGACCAGTCACTAACTGTTAAAGTTTGGTTGAACCAAAACAAAGCCACACTTGATTATTCAAGCACTGTTTCCAACTTAAGCCACACTTATGCGCCGCACACACACACAAACACACTTGTTTTACTGTCCTTGTGAGGACTTCTGGTCCCCACAAGGATAGTAAAACCAAACCATACACACACACACACACACACACACACACACACACACACACACACACACACACACACACACACACACACACACACACACACACACACACACACAGGTAGCATGCGTAAATCTGCTGTGTTTGCAGACAGGTATCTGAGGCGCAGAGAGTGAAGTTCTGGAGTGGTCATTAACCTTGCAGGCTGGCCAGCCAGCTTCAGCCTGTGCAGAGACATGCCACATACAAGACCAAACCAGCAGAGCAGACCAGCAGAGACACCGACTGACTGCAAGGCATAATAAGCTCCTGACTCAGTGCAAAGAAACACACTGTCTGTGTGTGGATCCAACTCAGGTCTAACACACGTTATAAGAATGCTCTGTAGGTAATACACAGGTCTATAAGTCTGTTATTACTGTGTAGGTATTCACAAGTCTTTATGTATGCTATAGGACCAAGACATTTTACTGATCTGGTCATGTGGCCCTTGCTATGTGGGCAATACACCAGTCTGACAGACACTTAGGAACAATCTCCTAATCTCCTATTGGGCATCAATACATGCCCAACAGTGAGGACATCATTCAACCATTCGACACCAACAACACAAACAGTTGCACTATATTTCACATTTGAGTCATTTAGCAGACGCTCTTATCCAGAGCGACTTACAGGAGCAATTAGGGTTAAATGCCTTGCTCAAAGGCACAGACAGATGTTTTACTTAGTCGGCTCGGGGATTCGAACTAGCAACCTTTTGCTTACCAACGCTCTTAACCGCTAGGCTACCTGCCACCCACTACCTGGATCACCCTAGCTGCCTGTACAAGCAGAGTCTGCCGGATGAGCATGTCTCTTATCAACAACATAACACTGTTTCCCATTGTGCCTTATGCAGGGAAACAAGCATCAACCTGATACTCTGCCAATCAAAAGAGAGGAAAATCAACATCGCACACAAAGGAGGGAGACTGGAATTCAGTGAGAAAACACTGTGGGTTCTGTAAGGCCATGGGGTCTGAAGTGTGTACTCCCTACCTCAGGATATGGGCACAGTTTACAGGCAGCTGATGGCTTTTCAGAGAGTGATGGGGAAATATTCCACTTTTTTCTCCCTTACTCACCACTGTCAATCAGTGTGGACCATGCATCAACAATAAGATACATGGGTTTCTACTGAGAGGGCATTAAAAAAATAACATCAAGTACTGTTGCTCTTTAACACAGTGAAAATTAAGATGTAAAAATGTATTTGAAGGCTTTTGTATACTGTACGGTTTTTAAAACACACAATTGACCTGCATAACATACAGTGAAGCTCTGTTAGAGTGATGACTGTACATTATATAATAAAATTGACTTTTTCCAAACAATAACAGATGTTTTGGTGCAGTCACCTATGGCAACACCAGAGAACTGAGCACATGTTATAGGCTGCTGATTCAAGGGCTTTTCCAGATATCAGTCTGGAGCCCTGATACACTGGCTCGTGGGTGTGCTGGCTTTTGTTCCAACCCAGCACTAACACGCATGAAGACCATGATTAGTTGATTGTTTAAAACAGGTATGGTCTAGAGAGCAGAACCCTTCATACCCAGTCACATTGCAGAACCCTGCACTACAGATTTAAATTAGAACATTCCTTCTCTGTACAAAAGCGATTCTCAACCTTGTTGACTTTCAGGAGACTTTCTACTTCGAACAAAAACGTTCTACAACCACAAAACCCATCCCTAACCCATCCACCTATGTCCTGTGAGGCCGTATCAGTAGATTAATGTGTTATTGTTCCTGCCCAGGACTCTATGTAATGACAGGGGTGAGGAAGGGACCACAGATCCTATTGACATAACCAGATCTTGTCTAAGGGCTGACTTTATCTCAGGCCAGTCTCCCTTCCAGTATTCCAGCTGCTGGTTCCAAGAAAGCCCCACATTTCCTAAACCCACTCCAGTGGATCCTGGAGTCATAGGCCTGGAGCTGGAGAACAAGCCCTGCTATTGTTTTAGCTTCTACCTGAGTACAACCGATGTGTGGGAAATACACATCTCCTTTGCTGAAGAGAGATACATACTTCTATAAGGTGAAAGGCCTAGTTACCTTGTGTCTCTCTCAGGAAGATTATATTCTGCCTAATTTCACAATAGAAATATTGTTTCATAAAGCTACATCTGTTTCAGAACTGTGACTAAAATGTCTCACACAACAATCAATGAGTCATGGAATGCCACTGATCAGCAGTTCCAGCGACTAAACCACAGATAGACCACAGTGTTGTACACCTCAGCCCACACCTCAACCCAGATCAAAATGAAACCAGACAACACAACAATCACCAGTCATGCTATAACTGTTTCAGCTACACTGTACAGGATCAACTCAGAAGGAGACAGAGATGTTGTTCATTGGATTGTGAGGTTTGCCAATGGCTTTACATTGAAACATAGAATCTGTCAGAGAGTCCTGGTGAGCATCTCCATCTCAAGACACACGGAAGTGTCCATGCTTGAGAACTTAGGAGCATTTTTAATTCTCCAAATGAAACGCCACACAATAAATGATGTCTGTGTCTGATGTCTATGTCTGATAAAAAAGCAAACAGTATAACTGTGGTCTAAAAAATATTTTAAACTCAAGATTACCCGTGTTATTACCACTGTTTTGATTATTTGACAGTACATACAGGTATAGCTTTCGAAATACTGAGTAAAGATCATGATTAGGATCACCTACTACTAGTGATAATTAGATAACAAAGAAATACTGAGTAAAGATCATGATTAGGATCACCTACTACTAGTGATAATTAGATAACAAAGAAATACTGAGTAAAGATCATGATTAGGATCACCTACTACTAGTGATAATTAGATAACAAAGAAATACTGAGTAAAGATCATGATTAGGATCACCTACTACTAGTGATAATTAGATAACAAAGAAATACTGAGTAAAGATCATGATTAGGATCACCTACTACTAGTGATAATTAGATAACAAAGAAATACTGAGTAAAGATCATGATTAGGATCACCTACTACTAGTGATAATTAGATAACAAAGAAATACTGAGTAAAGATCATGATTAGGATCACCTACTACTAGTGATAATTAGATAACAAAGAAATACTGAGTAAAGATCATGATTAGGATCACCTACTACTAGTGATAATTAGATAACAAAGAAATACTGAGTAAAGATCATGATTAGGATCACCTACTACTAGTGATAATTAGATAACAAAGAAATACTGAGTAAAGATCATGATTAGGATCACCTACTACTAGTGATAATTAGATAACAAAGAAATACTGAGTAAAGATCATGATTAGGATCACCTACTACTAGTGATAATTAGATAACAAAGAAATACTGAGTAAAGATCATGATTAGGATCACCTACTACTAGTGATAATTAGATAACAAAGAAATACTGAGTAAAGATCATGATTAGGATCACCTACTACTAGTGATAATTAGATAACAAAGAAATACTGAGTAAAGATCATGATTAGGATCACCTACTACTAGTGATAATTAGATAACAAAGAAATACTGAGTAAAGATCATGATTAGGATCACCTACTACTAGTGATAATTAGATAACAAAGAAATACTGAGTAAAGATCATGATTAGGATCACCTACTACTAGTGATAATTAGATAACAAAGAAATACTGAGTAAAGATCATGATTAGGATCACCTACTACTAGTGATAATTAGATAACAAAGAAATACTGAGTAAAGATCATGATTAGGATCACCTACTACTAGTGATAATTAGATAACAAAGAAATACTGAGTAAAGATCATGATTAGGATCACCTACTACTAGTGATAATTAGATAACAAAGAAATACTGATATGGTTCCAAGCCAGGTACACTTGGGCCTTTATCTTATCTGTCATTCCATAAACATAATCACACAAGACATTACCGTGTCATAAAGTAGTTAAAGTAGTTAGAATGAAAGTAGTTAAATAAGGTGTATGGTCTGCCACTACAACTGAAGAGACAGCTGAGAAGTGAATGCAAGAACCCAATGGATTTAGTAAACATTGTTACATGAGTGATAATGGTGAAAGATAATGTTCTCCGTTCAGAAAGAACTCTAGACGCCCCAATTAGATAATAAAAGAGGTTCCTTGTGTAATAATACAGTTGAAGTCAGAAGTATACAGACACCTTAGCTAAATACATTTAAACTCAGTTTTTCACAATTCCTGACAATTAATCCTAGTAAAAATTCCCTGTCTTAAGTCAGTTAAGATCACCACTTTATTTGAAGAATGTGAAATGTCAGAATAACCAGAGGACATTTCTCCAAAAAGTACCATCTTTGTCCCCATGTGCAGTTGCAAACGGTACTATTTTTGAATGACTCCAACCTAAGTGTATGTAAACTTCCGACTTCAACTGTAAATACTCAAAACATTTCTAAACAGAATTAAAGAGGCATGGATAAAGTATCACTGAACTCTTAAGGGTTCTTTGGCTTTCCCCATAGGATAACCCTCTTAATGTAGGTTCCAGGTAGAACTCTTTTTGGTTCCAGGTAGAACACTTTTGGGTTCCATGTAGAATCCTCTGGTAAAGGTTTCTACATAGAACCCATAGGGTTCTGCCTGGAACCAAAAAGTGTTCTTCAAAGGGTTCTCCTATGGGGACAGCACCTTTTTTTCTAAGAGTGTGTGTACTTTAATAAAAGCTCAATTATTTGCAAGATCTTCGTCAAAAACAGACTGTAGAAAGAAAATAAAACATTTTTAAAAGGTTCCTAATCTAGATCACACACTCGACACCACAAAAGGTAGTTTACCCCATCAAACATCAAGCAGTGGCCAGTTCTATTAATCTTTAACACTGAGTTCTTCTGATGTCAAATATAGAGGGAAAAAATGTGGCAAGGACAATGTCTGGATGTGTGCGGAACACTCACCATTCTTTTTCTCAGTCATGTTTTCTCGCTCAAAAGTAGAAAATGAAAAGAGGTAGCTGAAGTTCAGAGTGGCCCTGCTTCACAGCTCCTGTGATGGTCAACTTGCCACCCAGGCTTATCCCCAGCCTGTATAAATAGATAGCACAGAACATAAACGTTAATACACTTTTTGACTGGAGAGAGGTGGGTTAAACAAGTTAAATAAACCAAAGGGCAAAGTGAGTTGTTTTTAGCAGATTTGACTAATAGTCCAGGCTGAAGGGAAAATTGTTATTTTTCTATGGAATAAATGTGTAATAAACATGTCTCTACTGATGAGTGGTAGCTATATTGTAATTTACCACAGAATTAGGATATGCTGTTTCTCCCCAGTATGCATACTAGCTAGCTACCAACAGGCCTACCATCCAGCATAGAATGATTAGGCCTACATACCTTTCATATCGAGAAACTCATAACAATCACCATTAGACGTGAACACTGGACAGAATGTAACTGTTACTTTTCCATAGCTATGTTCATGATCAAAAACAACTCAATGTGCTTTAAAATGACAGAGTAGTAGGTTACTCAAAATCCACACCATTCTCAGTGCACTCACCTCTCTTTTGCAACAGGTGTAGGACTGCTTGTCAAGTCAAGCGTGAGAAAAAATGAAGTTACAATCTCGGCGATTACTCTCGAGGCTCGCTGTTCCGTCCGGGGTAAGCAGTATGAATAGGCTGTAAACTCCACCATAGATATTCCCAATAGTTCGACAAGTGGTTGTATGGCTACAAAGAGTACGAAAATAAAACGTTCCCCACTTTCTCCCCTTCTGCGAAAGTTTTCCGTTCAAAACTGAAAATAAAATATAATTTCCTATAGATAAAACGTGTAGCTATCAACGTATTTACACGGTTGTTTTTTCTGTAAAAACAAGACTGCTCAGCAGTTCAACTTGTTCAACTCCCGGATCTGCGCTCATAGCCTTTTAGAAACGGTCAAGGTAGTGTACAGGTGACGTCATGAGATATCGGTCAAATGGCACCTGCAGAGCAGAGCACAGGCTTAACAACCCCTTCAATTGATATACCGTTTCCTAGTTTTACATTTATGTGTTAAGTGCAGGTAATGTTCCAGGTGCAATAGACCAAAGTGCATTGAAGTTGAGGCATGAGTAGGCCAGTCCTAGGCTTAAACCATGCCACAGGAGCTTAAATGGACCTTGCAACATTATTGTCTAAACAATAGAGTGAAAATGTAGCCGGTGCTTTACTGCACCGCTGTAACTCTGCGTTGTGTGTGGTTGATTGAGACTATAAACGTGGACTTTGGAGATCAGGTAGTTTTAATCAAGCAGAACTGACTCTCTGCATCCTGCATCTGCATCCAAAAGGAAATAAAACATTTGTAGAGCACATCTGTTCTGAGAATCGTCGCCTCTTTCTACAACAGATGCACAATAGGAGGGATTGGGATGATTCGAGGAGCTAGCCATCGTTCACACATACAATAGCCTGCTAATACCTTAGCTAGCTATTAACCACATGTTGATTTCAGAATATTGACATCATCCTAAAAAGTACAATTACAAGTGCATCTTAACAATACCATCCACTTATGAGTAACCTCTAAATATACATCATTATTCATGAACAAAACACTGTGTGTATGACTTTGTACTTAAAATAATCAAACTTTTCTGAAGACAGAAAAAGCGTGCCTACCTCTCTCAGTGCATCAAAATGATTTGAGCACGAACACGCCGGGCAAAACGTAAGTACACACTCCCCTTCTCCCAGGATGCAGGCATGCATAACAAATCAACACAACATATTGATATATGAACCTGGTGAAATTCACATAGTACTTTAACAACTGTTACACAAACAGGGGGTTGGGATATGATTAGAACTAGACAGGTCTGTAGGCAGAACGGTCAGAGGTAAAGGCATAGATCTGCATATAATGGATGCTCATTGTAAACAAGGTCTCAATAGACAGAACCAAAAACAGGCTCTGGCTTGTTTAGTGACAGTGACATTATAAGCCAGCAACAGGGCCTTGGCTTTTTGTTGCAGGCTTATAATGTTGTGAGGGAGCGTCAGAGATGGCTTTGGGAGTCTTCCAGACTGGCTGGAGGAGGCTGCTCTCACTTATCCTGCAAGGTAAGACTTACATCATATTCATCATTATATTATACGGAGCACACTTTTAGTATGGTATGTGAATAGACATACAAAGTATTGTATCCCAGGCTGCTGTGTGTGTTCCCTCCGCTCTACTGTGTGCCGTGGCCGTCTTGTCTGTGGTTCTCCTCTGCTCCTACGGCTACCCTCAGCCCTACAGGGTGCTGTCTGAGATGTGGTGCCGGGACCAGAGCCGCTGCATCACCCCCAGATACGTGTACCATAGCCAAGGCATCTTCCCTGAGCCAGCCTCCCAGGGCAGAGTGGAGTACCAGGAACTGCTCCCTGAGGATCTCTGATCTGAGGAGGTCTGATAGTGGGACATACAGTGCCTTGCGAAAGTATTCGGCCCCCTTGAACTTTGTGACCTTTTGCCACATTTCAGGCTTCAAACATAAAGATATAAAACTGTATTTTTTTGTGAAGAATCACAATTAGAGGTCGACCGATTAATCGGAATGACCGATTAATTAGGGCCGATTTCAAGTTTTCATAGCAATCGGAAATCAGTATTTTTGGGCGGCGATTTCCGATTATATAAAAATATATATATATTTATAATATTTTTATTTTTTTATACCTTTTATTTAACTGGGCAAGTCAGTTAAGAACACATTCTTATTTTCAATGACTGCCTAGGAACTGTGGGTTAACTGCCTTGTTCAGGGGCAGAACGACAGATTTTCACCTTGTCAGCTCAGGGGTTCCAATTTTGCAACCGCACAGTTAACTAGTCCAACGCTCTAACCATGCTCTCCATCCAACCTCACTGAGCTCGAGCTGTTTTGCAAGGAGGAATGGGAAAAAATGTCAGTCTCTCGATGTGCAAAATTGATATAAGCGACTTACAGCTGTAATCGCAGCAAAAGGTGGCGCTACAAAGTATTAACTTAAGGGGGCTGAATAATTTTGCACGCCCAATTTTTCAGTTTTTGATTTGTTAAAAAAGTTTGAAATATCCAATAAATGTCGTTCCACTTCATGATTTTGTCCCACTTGTTGTTGATTCTTCACAAAAAAATACAGTTTTATATCTTTATGTTTGAAGCCTGAAATGTGGCAAAAGGTCGCAAAGTTCAAGGGGGCCGAATACTTTCGCAAGGCACTGTATGTCTTCTATTTTATCACCAACCACCCAGTGGAGGAGTCTCCTGGACAGCCTGGAGTAACCCTGCTAGTGGCAGGTAAGACCACAGTGCTTATTATATGTTTGTTTTTTTTTACAAGTATTTTGTGTAAATATGCCTTGTGGTCAATGATTATATGTAGATAGCAACTGACCAGTGGCGAGTTAATAAAGCCGCATTGGGTTAATAAAGCCTCATACAAACATAGTCTCTATTTTGCTTTCTAAGTAAGGCAGCTCCAAAATGCAGGTGTTTTTCGGCCTAGCTCGGTGCTTTCTGTGGTGGTGGGACAGGCAGCAGAAAATACAGAGCATAGGGGATGGTAATGTTCTCTCGTTGCGCCGTGATTGGCTCAGTGTTCTGTCACTCATGGGGACACTATGTCACCACAAAATCTACAGGGGAGAGCTCGAAAATTAATTCCCCTTGGGTGCTGCCATAGATTTACATTAGAAGTGCCCAAACAAGAAGGCTCAAGGTCATTGTGCAGTGTGCCGTCTTTTGGATGGGATGTTAAACGGGTGTCCTGACTCTGTGGTCACTAAAGATCCCATGGCACTTATTGTAAGAGTAGAGGTGTTAACCCCGGTGTCCTGGCTAAATTCCCAAGCTGTCCCTCATTCCATCACGGTCACCTAATCATCCCCAGCTAACAATTGGTTCATTCTTCCTCCCAGGTCGTTGCTGTAAATGGGAATGTGTTCTCAGTCAACTTACCTGGTAAAATAACGGTAAAATTGAAGTTAAAAAAAACATTGGCCACAGACTAAATTACTTTAAATCACGTTATATCTACCGTAGCTTTGATTGGACTGATCATGTCAACATTATACTTTCAAAATCTTAGCTAGCAAGCTAGACAAGCAGTCATCATCATGAATCAAGTCGACAATCTACTGGCAAATCCTTTTCAATCCTTGTCATATGAAGGTAAATTATAGATAAAACGTATCAGTGCTCATTGACCAATTCAACAATGAGTGGTTTGGAAGCAATCAGTGGCTAACTGCAAGCATTGCAAATCAATCATTAGTCTGCTATTCAGTGAAGTGGCTGTGTGGTCCCAAGTCTAAGATTAAGGGTCTCTTTTCCTAGTTTAAAAGATAAACTTTCAACATTGGCCATGCTGTCAATGAAGCATGATTTTTTCCGCGCTCAAAACAACTGTTAACTCGGAACTACAAAATCTGACTTTAGTGAGTTCAAGACAACTCGGAACTCGGGGAAAAACGAGCTACAATTGGGAAAATACGTTTTGAACTTTCATACAACTCGGAATTGTAAATCCGGAACTCTTTTTAGAGCTACGACCCGAAGATCACTGACATCATCATGATTCAACTTTTTTGTTGTTGTTGAGTTCCCAGTTGGAATTTTGTTTTTTTTATTAGGATTTCCATTAGCTGTTGCAAAAGCAGCAGCTACTCTTCCTGGGGTCCACAAAAAACCTGAAACATGAAATAATACATTAACATTAATAGACAAGAACAGCTCAAGGACAGAACTACATACACAGTTGTCTTGAAAGCACCATAAATCCAGAGAATGTCAGACTTTGATGACAAAGTTTGAAGGCAAAATTTGCCCACGAAGGACCGCCGTGCCATGTACCTGTTCAAGTGAGCACAGCACAACAAGGTAAGTCCAAAAATGTATTGTATGCTGCTGCATAAATGATGTAATATGCCAGGGAGATATGTATACTGCCATTGTTCTGAATTCTGTCGTCGGTCCTAGCTCGCTCATTAACAGTTGATGTTGAGATGTGTCTGTTACTTGAACTCTGTGAAGCATTTATTTGGGTTGCAATTTCAGAGGCTGGTAATTAACTTATCCTCTGCAGAAGAGGTAACTCTGGGTCTTCCTTCCCTGCGGCGGTCCTCATGAGAGCCAGTTTCATCATAGTGCTCGATGGTTTTTGCGACTGCACTTGAAGAAACTTTCAAAGTTCTTGAAATTTTCCGGATTGACTGACCTTCATGTCTTAAAGTAATGATGGACTGTTATTTCTCTTTGCTTATTTCAGCTGTTCTTGCCATAATATGGACTTGGTCTTTTACCAAATAGGGCTATCTTCTGTACCACCCCTACCTTGTCACAACACAACTGATTGGCTCAAACGCATTAAGAAGGAAATAAATTCCCAAATTAAGTTTTAACAATGCACACCTGTTAATTGAAATGCATTCCAGGTGACTACCTCATGAAGCTGGTTAAGAAAATGCCAAGAGTGTGCAAAGCTGTCATCAAGGCTGGCTACTTTGAAGAATCTCAAATATAAAATATATGTTTATGTTTAACATGATTCCATATGTGTTCTTTCATAGTGTTTATGTTTTCACTATTATTCTACAATGTAGAAAATAGTAAACATAAATAAAAACCCTTGAATGAATAGGTGTGCCCAAACTTTTGACTGGTACTGTACATTTAGTGTGTAACTATTTGACCTATGAGAATAGGAGAGCTGTTGAAGTTGTGGTCAGCTTCCAGCTTGTCTTCACAGAGATCAGGTCTGACCACAAGCCTGATCTCTGTGAATGTTAATGTCATCATCATTTCTGAGTCACTCTGAGAGGAGCCATTGCTTCCTCGTTTCAGTATTATCACATGATTCAGAGAGACTCTCATAGTGTCCTTACACTTCCTCAGAAAGTTTGTCAATATTTACCAATTTTCTCATTAACATCCTGAAAGACTCTCTGAGTAATAGTGACAGTGATATTGATATCTGTATGTACAGTACCAGCTGTTGGCAACAACATTGAGAGCTCTCTTGTAATTAAGAAGTTATTGTACTTTAAATCCTGATGGTATGGTGGCATGTCCTACGACAACAACGACTGTATGCAAAAGTTGCGGAATTGTAGCAGGAAGTCACATGGTCTTGACTGTCGGTATGGAATCATCCTTTGGGCGACCACCCAACGCCTCTGATTCACATTGTTTGGTTTTTATTTTTCAGAGTAAATAACCCACAGACACTAGAGAAGCTTTAACCAAGTTTAATTCTTCCCAAAGGTTCTGTACAGCTGTAAACAGCCAACCCAACATTTGTCCCAACCAGATATTTATTAACTGAATGATTGATCTTGAAATTTCATTGGACGACAGTTGCTTTTTTTGTGCAGCCGCTGGGGGAAGGTGCTGGTAAAAGGGAAGTGGCCATGTGACTGGTTTAGTTTGTAACTATCTGACTAAGTTTGAGAGAATCTTGTTTATTTATCTTGAATTGAAGTTGAGGTGCAGCCGCTGGGGGAAGGTGCTGGTAAAAGGGAAGTGGCCATGTGACTGGTTTAGTTTGTAACGATCTGACTAAGTTTGAGAGAATCTTGTTTATTTATCTTGAATTGAAGTTGAGGTGCAGCCGCTGGGGGAAGGTGCTGGTAAAAGGGAAGTGGCCATGTGACTGGTTTAGTTTGTAACGATCTGACTAAGTTTGAGAGAATCTTGTTTATTTATCTTGAATTGAAGTTGAATTCATATTTTGTTTGATCTCCCCTCGACTGCACCAGAACCTGTATTTTTGGTTGTTTAGTTTGTTGGTTTTATTAATTATGTACTGTTATGACCTCCTTTTTGACCAGGTAGAGAGGGTCTCAGTAATCCAGTTTGTATTCACTAATGAAGGGGAATATCATTTTTTGAACTTGCAACCTGTTGTGACTTCTTTATTTTGCCACTCAACCCAAACTTGAAGAACCTGTGTATAATTTGTAATAGGCTTCTGAGTGGCGCAGTGGTCTAAGGCGCTGCATCTCATTGCAAAAGGTGTCACTACAGTCTCTGGTTCAAATCCAGGCTGTGATTGTAAGTCGCACAGTTGGCGTAGGCCATCATTTTAAATAAGAATTTGTTCTTAACTGACTTGCCTGGTTAAAAAAATTGCGTACACATCTCTTGTCTAATTGCAGTGTCCCTCAGTCCCACTGGTGATGTTGTTGAGGGCAGCTCAGTGATGTTATACTGCTGTAGTACTGCCCACACTCCAGCGGAAAGCCCAATAAGACATACCAGACAGATAACAGGACAGGGCACATCATATTATTTCTCTATTCTTGTTTTAAATGGAAATACACTGGAATGTCTATCCATATGTTGTTGTTGTGTTTGTAGTGGTGGTTGTCTGGGCATTGATGTTGTTGGGTTTGACAATTTGAACATTGAGATATTAAATAAATGATAGAGAAGAAGCATAGAATAAAAGGAGAAAGTTAAGGGTTCTCTGTGGGAAGCCAGAAGGTTTTGGAATATGTTTGATGGAGGAGAGAAGAGTGACGTGTTGATACAGGAAAGACAGATGGACATCTGTGTATTAGATGAAAGAGGGGTTGAGGCCAGGAGGTGAGGACAGATTCTCTTAAGAGAGTAATAAATGTTTGGTATCCTGATACCCTCTTTATTAGCTTCTTGTAGAGCCATACAATGTAAGGATTGGAAAGAAGGAGGAGTGTCTTAAGTGGGTTAATAAAGATCTCTACAGGTCGGTGTCCCACCCTCGGGAAGGTTGAGCTAATGTGCGCTAATGTGATTAGCATGATTTTGTAATTAACAAGAACATTTCCCAGACATAGACATATTTTATATGGGCAGAAAGCTTAAATTAGTGTTAATCTAATTGCACTGTCCAATTTACAGTAGCTATTACAGTGAAAACATGCCATGCTATTGTTTAAAGAGTACACAGCTATCTACCTTAACATGTATATATTGACCAATTAGGCATATTTGGGCAGACATTTTAACATTTTGAACAGGAATGCAATGATTCATTGGATCAGTCTAAAACTTTGCACATACACTTCTGCCATCTAGTGGCCAAAATCGTAATTGCGCCTAGAGTCCTAAGTCCGATAATGGTCTTTCTAAAGTGTTATATTCTCCTACATTAATTTCACATTTCCACAAACTGCAAAGTGTTTCCT
Organism: Oncorhynchus mykiss; assembly: GCF_057628025.1. Taxonomy (NCBI): domain Eukaryota; kingdom Metazoa; phylum Chordata; class Actinopteri; order Salmoniformes; family Salmonidae; genus Oncorhynchus; species Oncorhynchus mykiss. Next base: position 23,055,234 of record NC_143023.1, on the reverse strand, counting down.
TTCAAATGGTATCAAGACTATGCATATCCTTGCTTCAGGTCCTAAGCTACAGGCAGTTAGATTTGTGTATGTCATTTCAGATGAAAATTGAAAAAAAGGGTCCGATCCTTAAGAGGTCTTAACAAGATAGAAGCATGCACAAGCAATGGACGCTCATGGACACACCTGAGACACATACTGTATATTACAAGTACAGTACAAGACATATACAATGCCTTCGGAAAATATTTTCCACATTTTGTTACGTTTTTGCCTTATTCTAAAATTGATTAAATCATTTTTTCCCTCTCCAAACAATATACCATAATGACAAAGCAAAAACTGTTTGTTAAATATTTTTTTGCAAATTTATAAAAATAAAGAACTGGAATATTACATTTACATAAGTATTCAGACCCTTTACTCAGTACTTTGTTGAAGCACCATTGGCAGTGATTACAGCCTCGAGTCTTCTTGGGTATGATTGGGTATGATGCATTCTATGTGTTGTTCTAGTTTTGGTTTTCTATGTGTTCGGCCTGGTATGATTCTCAATCAGAGGCAGCTGTCAATCGTTGTCTCTGATTGAGAACGATACTTAGGCAGCCTGTTTTTCCCACTTGAGTTGTGGGGGATTGTTTTCTGTCTGTGTTTTCACCATACAGAACTGTTTTGTTTTTCGTTTCTGTCTTTCACTTTGTTATTTGGTATTTTCGTGTTCAGTGACTTTTCATTAAAAATGACGAACACTTACCATGCTGCACATTGATCCGATCTGTCATACTCCTCGTCAGAGGAAGGCGAATCTCGTTACAATAGCATGATGCTGCCACTACCATGCTTCACCGTATGGATGGTGCCAGGTTTCCTCCAGATTTTACTCTAGGCATTCAGGCCAAAGAGTTCAATCTTGGTTTCATCAGACCAGAGAATCTTGTTTCTCATGGTCTGAGAGCACTTTAGGTGGCTTTTGGCAAGCTCCAGGAGGGTTGTCATGCACCTTTTACTGAGGAGTGGATTCCGTCTGGCCTCTACCATAAAGACCTGATTGGTGGAGTGCTACAGAGATGGTTGTCCTTCTGGAAGGTTCTCCATACGCCACAGAGGAACTCTGGAGCTCTGTCAGAGTGACCATCGGGTTGTTGGTCACATCCCTGACCAAGGCCCTTCTCCCCCGATTTCTTAGTTTGGCCGGGAGGCCAGCTCTAGGAAGAGTCTTGGTGGTTCCAAACTTCTTCCATTTAAAAATAATGGAGGCCACTGTGCTCTTGGTGACCTTCAATGCTGTAGAAAGGTTTTGGTACCATTCCCCAGATCTGTGCCTCGACACAATCCTGTCTTGGAGCCCTACAAACAATTCATTCGATCTCAAGGCTTGGTTTTTTCTCTGACATACACTGTCAACTGTGGGATTTTATATAGACAGGCGTGTGCTTTTCCAAATCATGTCCAATCAATTGAATTTACCATAGGTGAAGTTGTAGAAATCAATTTGTAGAAACCTCTCAAGGATGATCAATGGAAACAGGATGCACCTGAGCTCAAATTCGAGTCTCATAGCAAAGGGTTTGAATACTTATGTAAATAAGGTATTTCTGTTTTTTAAAATATTTAATACATTTGCAGACATTTCTATAAACCTGTTTTTTCTTTGTCATTATGGGGTATTGTGTGTAGATTGCTGAGAATTTGTATGTATTTAGCCCATTTTAGAATAACGTCTATAACGTAACAAAATGTGGAAAAAGTCAAGGGGTCTGAATTCTTTCCGAAGGCACTGTAACTCTATTACCATAACGACTTATTAATTGCACACTTTACATATCTTAACTTGCGTTCCAATGCAGCTTAGTTTATTCAACATTATGAAAGGATATGTTCAGGCTTCTGGTTTGGCAACAGTGGAGTAGATAACAGAATGGTCCACCTCTAAACTTTCTTCCAGCCTGCAAAAAGCAAATAGTTTTTGTATGAGTATATTCAAACATTTCAAATAAACAGACTTCCAGAAATAGGTTATATGGAAAAGGACTGAACTGATAGTGAGTTCACTCTTACCTGGCAGTAGGACTGGGGAGGGGGAAATGGATGCTGGCGTACTGGAGGTTGTCTGTCACGTTGGCCTTTATGGCTTTCACTGTGGAGTATATAACATCATCCTCTTTATGGCATCTGGAGAATTGGGCCCCGTCGATGGAGCTGCGGAACTGCTGGAAGTCAAAGGTAGCGTAATGAGGTTCAGGAGGGTTCTGCAGAGCTGGTGGATCGACCACAGAGTACAGAGAACTGTCTTGGTGGTGGGTGTGAGAGGGAGGCAGTTGAACGTTGGCATAGAGGGCATTTTCCTGTTCCTCTGTTCTAGTTTCCTGTGTGGCTGGGTCATTACTGGTCCTTTTTCTGGATAAGACTGAGTTTTGATCGTCCTGAAAGATGCAATCAGTCAAAAAAAGACCAAACGTTTGAAATATTGACTCCTCAACATACCTTAAATCTTTTGGTTAAACTAAGTATCATGTTACTGGGGAAGAATGGAAGCTGGTGCTTGAATGTTGTTCAAATACCATGAACTCTTACTGTGTTCAAACCTTCATATAACACTATTGCACTGAAATGCTATTGGTATTGTGAATTAGAGTGTATATGCTGTGTTCCACTCACCTCTATGTCCACAGCAGTCCTTTGCCATAATTTGCACGGGATCTTCCTGTCAAAGAAACCACATTTCTTTGGCGGGACAAATAGGTACCACAAGGCCATCATACTTATGCACTATGATGTTTCTAGACTTACCACATCCATAAGAACACAAGAAGTACGATCACCGTGAAAACTGTGGCCGCGGAACCAATGTAAACTGTTATTTGGAAAGTATTTGTAGCTGAAAATGACGCAGGGTACAGTACATGAAAAAAATACATTCAAGGGAATTCCCATTTAGAACATATTGATTGAGGAGAACAGGACATTTCCCTCTAAACTCACCATGATTGGCACCCTGTATGATCAGAGACACCTCGTTAGACTTGTGAGCCCCTTCTCTGTTCCTGGCCTCACAGAAGTACTGTCCACTGTCAGAGGAGGTTAGAGAGGTCAATGCCAACACATCTCCTGACCCTGTCTGTGAGGTGTCTGTTCCATCCTCCTTAAACCAGGTGTAGTTCTCCACTGCTGGGTTGGCTTGGCTGCTGCAGGTCAGGTTCACAGAACTTCCCTCTAACAGTGGGACAGAGAGACTGATTGATACCAAGGTGTTCCTTGGGGGATCTAAAGTAAGCAGAAAAAAATTGAAGAATTTAGCTTTTGATATCTGCTCCATATCTAGTAACGATTAATCAAAACACAAACAGTCCTGGCCAACAGGGTTGGTGTCAAGTTCATCTACATTCATGCCAGGTGAGACTGAGATTGCATTGCTTTCCTATGGTACATTCCATGTCCAATTCAACTGAAAGGAATTTAATTGTGATTTACCCCAACTCTGCAGATCTGTTATGCTTACATTGTAGTTAAAAACTGTTGCAATATCTTGGATATTACACTCCAAGATACTGCAACCACACAGTTTTAACAACCTGCTTCCCTATAAAGAAAGCAAACACAACATTGCACATAAAACTGACATCCTCACATAGCATGTACAGTTAACTTACACAGAACATCAAGAAACAGGAGTGATGAGTTGAGGGCTCCATGTTTGTTCTGTGCCTTACAGTAATACCTCCCTGAGTTAGCAGGAGAGACCTTCTCAAGTATCAACTGAGTCCCTGACTGGATAGGGCTTTTCCCATTGACTCTGTACCAGGTGTAGCTCACTGCTGGGTTAGCATGGCTGCTACAGGTCAGATTCACAAAGCTTCCCTCTACCACTGGACCAGAGGGACTGACTGACACAGAGGTGTCCTCAGGAGGGTCTGCAAGTGGAAACAAATAGCTGTGAGTACATCAGTGGAAAACAGCCTTTTTTCTTTCACACAGCCTCAGCAAGGCATACATTGCATCCAAAAGGTACTGGCATCACAAAGTGACTCGTTGGCCTTCTGTTCGTTACCACGAATTAAACTGCCAATACTCACATTGAACATTGAGGTTAGTTAGATTAGATCTGACTGTGTTGATACTGTTGTTGGCATTACAGTAGTACCATCCACTGTCCCCTGGCTGGATGTCAGAAAAGGTGTGAGTCTGCCACCCGACCACAGTGGTGGAGCCCTGTCCACTCTCCTTATACAGGATGTAGTTCAACATGGGGGGGTTTGCACTGCAGCTGCAGTTGAGAGTGACTGAGTCACCCTTAGTAACATCTCCAGATGGACGGACCGACAATGTGACATTCTTTGGAGCATCTGTAGGAGAGGGAGTAAGGTTACAAGTGTTTATATGAACATATTTCTCTGTATAGAACCACAACACTACTACAGTACCTCTCACCACACATTTGGAGGTCTGTGCACTTCACAAAACCAAAAGACTGAACTTTCATCCCAATTGGTGGTTCCAGTAAATATAATGGGTCAGAATATATTTATTAACGTTCTCAGAACAGTTTTGCATTTAGTTAGTAGCCATCATTGTGTTATTTGCTCTCACCATACCCTACCAGCATGAACATCATCCTCAAACTGCTCAACTTCCTCTTCAAGTAATCACAATGCAAACACACAGCCACGGTCAGGAAATAGACATTGCCTTGTGTCACGGCGAATTTGTTATCAAGCACATTGACATTCACATCAAGCGATCAAGGGATGTTGTATGTGAAAACACTATGCTATCTACAGTTGAAGCCAGAAGTTTACATGCACTTAGGTTGGAGTCATTATTAAAACTCGTTTTCAACCACTCAACAAATTTCTTGTTGTGTATGTAAAACCTCCTACTTCAACTGTACATCCGTCTTTCAAAATTCATCCTATTATTTTATCGGAAATAAACCTTCTCTTTTAGCTTTCTTATGAATATAATGAAATTAAATGAACACCATTCAGAGGCAGCGCATCCTTGATGCAGAGCTTTGAATGTACAGTGCATTCGGAAAGTACTCAGACCCCTTTACTTTTTCCACATTGTTATGTTACAGCCTTATGCTAAAATGCATACAATGATATAATGTGCTCATGTTAATTAGATCAGGTATTAACTCACATTGGACATCAAGAGACACTGGAGCAGAGGAGAGATTATATTGACCTTGAACAGCACATCGGTATATACCAGAATCCTCACTATTTGCCTGAAACTCTGTTTTTGATACTGCTTGTCCATCCCTGAACCAGACAATAGTGGGACGGTCACTCAGTGTACAGGTTGTGCTACATTTTAGTGTCACCTTCTCTCCCTCTCTCACAGTGGCAGGGTTTACTTCAGCTGTCAGCCCTTGTAGAGAGGAGAAAAACAATAAATACTGAAAATGTTTTGTAGAGTCATGAGAGTGGGCTTTACTTCTGGTATCAAAATTACCTGTCAGAGTTAGTGAAACTGATGTTTTACTGCTCCATGCATTATTAACTGTCTTAAATCTGAAGAGATAGGAATTTGCATCACTACTAATTAGGTTATTCATTCTCAAGGTGCAGTTGTGTTTTTCATTTCCAAGGTATTCAACACGTTCTCTGTATTGCTGGGCCTCAAAGAAATTTGTGTCTTCCTTTTGAGTCTTGAACTTCCAGAAGGTATTTGTTACAGTCTGGCCTGAGGGGTAGTCATAACTGCATCCAAACACCACTGATGACCCTTTTAAGGCACATGGATCTGTGTCGTTGAAAGTCACCATCCAATCTCTCTCACAATCACCTTTAAAAAACAACAACAACAAAACAAAAAAAGAGTTCATGTTATCACATTTATCTACAACACTGATAGATGCAGTGCCAATTTGCCATTTAAAGGTATAGGAAAATATAGCATTCCTGTGTGTGGCCTTCCTTCAGATATGTTAATCTGTCACTTCTGTATTTTGTTCATTAGAAGAGTGAGTTGCTCTGTAATCTCAGATAAGATTTTCCTTCCCTTTGAAGCTTATAATTTGACACGGTTGGGGAGGTTACTTTCTAAATAGAATCCGGTACAGTTACTAGTTACCTGTGCCAAAATGTTATCAGTGACATAACTTTTGGATTACCAAAACTCAGTAACATAATCGGACTAGTTTTGAATTACTTTCCCCTTAAAAGGCATTAGCAGAGGCAAAAATAATCCCTCAAGCGCATTTGGTGTGTCACCATAGTGGTCCCTGATTTGTGGTCAGACTCGTTCAGGTGGAACAAACTTAATGTTCTGCATTATTTCATTGCTGAATTGAATGTCATTAGAAAACAGAAAGATGTCACAATGTTGTTTTTTCCGCAAAAATCCTTTCTGAATTTAAAAGTAATCCATTATTTTTTTTAAACTATCTGCAATATTATTACAATATTTTAGCTGGTAACGTAACTGATAACATAAAAACATGTATCAGATTACATGTAACTGATTAAATGTGATCATTGTCCTGTTAATGTAATCAGTTACCCCCCAACCCTGTCATTTGAGAAATATACAGTACCAGTCAAAAGTTTGGACACACCTACTCATTCAAGGGTTTCTTTATTTATACTATTTTCTACATTGTAGAATAATAGTGAAGACATCAAAACTATTAAAAAACACATATGGAATCCTGTAGTAACCCAAAAAGTTTTAAAACAAATATATTTTATATTCTTCAAAGTAGCCACCCTTTGCCTTGATGACAGCTTTGCACACTCTTGGCATTCCATCAACAAGCTTTATGATGAATGCAGTCCTGAAGGAGTTCCCACATATGCTGAGCACTTGTTGGCTGCTTTTCCTTCACTCTGCGGTCCAACTCATCCCAAACCATCTCAATTGGTTTGAGGTCGGGTGATTGTGGCAGCCAGGTCATCTGATGCAGCACTCCGTCACTCTCCTTCGTCAAATAGCCCTTACACAGCTTGTTTTGGTCATTGTCCAGTTGAAAAACAAATGATAGACCAACTATGCGCGAACCAGATGGGATGGCGTATCGCTGCAGAATGCTGTTAGACCTGCTAGTTAAGTGTGCCTTGAATTCTAAATAAATCACTGACAGTGTCACCAGCAAAGCAACCCCACACCTCCTCATCCATGCTTTACAATGGGAACCACACATGCGGAGAATATCCGGTCACCTACTCTGCGTCTCACAAAGACATGGAGGTTGGAATCAACATTTTCAAATTTGGACTCATCAGACCAAAGGACAGATTTCCACCAGTCTGCTGTCCATTGCTCGTGTTTCTTGGCCCAAGCAAGTCTCTTCTTATTGGTGTCCTTAAGTAGTGGTTTCTTTTCAGCAATTTGACCATGAAGGCCTGATTCACGTAGTCTCCTCTGAACAGTTGATGTTGAGATGTCTGTTACTTGACCTCTGTGAAGCATTTATTCTGGCTTCAATCTGAGGTGCAGTTAACTCTAATGAACTTATCTTATGCAGCAGAGGTAACTCTGGGTCTTCCTTTCCTGTGGCAGTCCTCATGAGAGCCAGTTTCGTCATAGTGCTTGATGATTTTTGCAACTGCACTTGAAGAAACTTTCAAAGTTCTTGAAATTGTCCATATTGACTATTTCATTTTTGTCCGTAATGATGGACTGGCGTTTCTCTTTGCTTATTTGATTTGTTCTCACCATAATATGGACTTGATATTTTACCAAATAGGGATATTGTCTGGATACACCCTACCTTGTCACAACACAACTGATTGAATCAAACGCATTAAGAAGGAAAAAAATTATACAAATTAACCTTTAACAAGGCACACCTGTTCATTAAAAAGCATTCCAGGTGACTACTTCATGAAGCTGGTTGAGAGAATGCCAAGAGTGTGCAAAGCTGTCATCAAGGCAAAGAAAGGGTGGCTACTTTGAAGAATCTCAAATATAAAATATATTTTGATTTGTTTAACACTTTTTGGTTACTACATGAATCCATATGTGTTATAGTAAAAATAAAGAAAAACCCTTGAATGAGTAGGTGTGTCCAAACATTTGACTGGTACTGTACATTTCACTATCAAGGTAACACAATAATGACAATATAACAAATCCCCTCTTCCCTCTGCAGTATTTCCCTGTTTATCTCCCATTAGCAATACAAAGTAGTAGTACACATTTCATATCTCAATTATTAATCATAAGTCAGTGTTGACATCCACATTATGATAGAGCATCAAAGCAAAAATATGGTTACCTGGCGACGTGAGAGTAATCATCATTATCACACTGGTTGTTTCAAAGAGCCACATTGCAGCAACTGCAACACTTCAATAAAAACACCACGGGGCTCTATTGAGGAGGGAATTGCTTAACTTAATAGCAAAGTCAATCATGAAACAAGCTCCAACAGCGTTTTCACTTAAAACAGGTGTAATATTTATCTGTCTCGGAAGAGTTTTCTCACATTCTAGATCATGTAGTCATTCTATCTTTAAATTCTCACTAAACAGATAGATTGAACATCACTGTGCACCAATGTTGCACCAATTAAAGGAAAGAAAACATGAAACTCTACAGAGACAAACACTACTCACCCTCCTGCAGAATGTGTCCAGAGAGACTGATCAGCAAATGACCATGCAAATAAATACCATGGAGAGGTGTGATAATAACCATGTCACAACCACAATGCAGAAGTTGGGCTGAGAATGTCTTGTCTGTTGAGCCTTTTGGTGCTATTTCCCTTCCTGTTACCATACAATTGATATATTATATTGTATTTAAGGGGGTCACAGTAACATGTTTTATTTATTTCATTTAACCTTTCTGTAACTAGGCAAGTCAGTTAACAACAGTCTAGCCCAAACTGCTTAACTTCCCCTAAAGGTAACCACAATGCAAACACACAGTCACCCTCGGCAAATAGACACTGCCATGTGTCATGGCAAATTCAAATTTGCTTTCAGGCACATTGACATTCACAACAAACAGACAAGGTCTGTTATATGTGAGAACACTATGTTATCAACATACTTCTTCCAAAATCCTACTATCTTTACAGAAAATAATAACATCCCTTTTATTGACCTTATAATGCAATTAAGTTAACACATTTCAGAAGCAGCACATCCTGTGCTGAGTTTTGAACCCAGGTAGCTGCTCCAATATGAGTCAAATAATATGATGCGCTCATGTTAATTAGATCAGGTATTAACTCACATTGGACATCAAGAGACACTGGAGCAGAGGAGAGAAGATCTTGACCTTGAACAGCACATCGGTATCTACCAGAATCTCTGTGTTGTGTACTGAGTGTCCATCCCTGAACCAGACAATAGTGGGATGGTCACTCAGTGTACAGGTTGTGTCACATGTTAGTGTCACCTTCTCTCTCTCTCTCTCACAGTGGCAGGGTTAACTTCAGCTGTCAGCCCTTGTAGAGAGGAGAAAGAAAAACAGTCATCAATAAAAAATACAATAAAGTAGTGTTATGAGAGTGGGCTTTACTTCTGGTATGATACTGTTCCATGCAGTTGTCTTTTTTTTCATCAACCGTCTCAAATCTGAAGTAGCATTGTGTTGCATCACTACTAATTAGGTTATTCATTCTCAAGGTGCAGTTGTGCTTTCTATTTCCAAGGTATTCTACACACCCTCTGTATTCCTGGGCCAGACAAAGATAGTTGTCCCACTCTTGACTCCAGAACTTCAAGGTATTTGTTATAGTCTGGTCTGAGGTTAGGCGTAAGTGCATCCAAACACCACTGATGACCCTCTTAAGGCACATGGAGCTATGGTGTTGTATCGTTGAATGTCATCTTCCAATTACACCCACAAACAACAAAACAAAAAACAGTTATCACACTTATCTACAACACTCATACGTACAGTACCCATTTGCCATTTTAAGGTAAGAAAATATAATATAGCATTCCTATGTGTGCCCTCCCTTCAGATATGTTAACTTGAAAGATAATACTCTACACATGCTGGTGCACAAACAGGCTATCAGTCACTTCTGTATTTTTGTTGATGTAAAGAGTGAGTTACTCTGTAATCTCAGATAATATATGACTTTCCTTTGAGGTAAATCATTTGATAAATTCCACCATCAAGGTAACACAACAATAACATTAGACCAATATCAAATATCCCCTCTGATCAGTTCCTTGTTCATCTCTAATGAGCCACATACAATATACATTTTATATCATTCATTTATTCATAACGGAATACTGGCATCCACGGAAAGATAGAGTATCAAACAAAAAGATATATTCTATTCACCTGGCAACTTGAGAGTAATCACACTGGTTGTTTCAAAGGGCCACATCGCATCAAACTGCAACTGCAACACCACAGGTTGAGGGAATTATACAGCATTAGACAGTAACAAAGCCAGTCATCAAACATACTGTAGAAAACCTTGCACCATCCCTACGGTGGAGCATGATGGTGGCAGCATCAACATTGTTTTAATTGATGTAACTGTCTCTGTCAATCAGGGTTGGGGTCAATTCCCTTTAAATTCAAGAAGTACACTGAAATTCCAATTCCAATTATCTTCAAGGCTTTTCAATTAGGAACATTTGGAATATAGTGGAATTCAAATGGAATTGAGCCCAACCCTGCTGTCAATAAGACAGCACAACTGGGATACACCTTTATATCATCTAGCCATTCTGTTTTTTTTTATCATCACCAAACATGAAATAAACTGAACTATGCTTCAATTTCTTAATAGAAATCCTATTCTACATTAACATTGGTAAACATACAAATCAACTGCATGAAAGGAAACACATGAACGTTTATAGAAAGAAACAGGATCACTCAACAATCACTCACTCATCTACAGAGCATGTCCACAGAAGGAGACTGGTCAGCAAATGACCATGCAAATACCGTGGACTGATTTGATAACAATTTCACAAGCAGAATGCAGGAGTTGAGACTGAAGGTTGACAGGGAAGGTCATGTAACTTTTCTATGTAAGCAGGGAATAGATTTAGTGATTTAGAGACATTCAGTATGTTGAAGAGATAATAATAATAATAATAATAATCATTTGTTGGGTGCTTGTCTTTGTCCTATTTCACACACATACAAGTGTGTATTATACACGTGTGAATTAAAAATGTGTTTTTTTGCATATCCCATCTCCCTCTGAGGTACCATGGGTAATACTGTACACGTTCTGGTGCAGACACAGTTGACCATATCACTGCTTCTTCTGTATTTTTCAATAGATAAGTGAGTTACTCTGTAATCTCAGATGAGATACAGTCCTATCCTTTGAGGTTAATCATTTCAGAAATTATTTCACCATCAGGGTAACACAGCAATGACATTAGAACAATATAAAATATCCCCTCTAACCTCTGCGTTATTTCCGAACATAGTTCGTATGTTAATAATTGATCAATAACTCAGTACTGACATCCACAACATGATAGAGCAGAATAAGCAGGGCAAAGTGTCAACCTGATAAATATTTCTTTAATACATCTAGATATGATCAGCAACACATTTACACACATCCTCCATAAGACTAGCATGAGTGATGATGCATACCAAACTTCATTTGTAAAGTGTGTTACATTTTACTGATATCTTATGGAGGAGATAGTTAAATGCTAATAAATTAGTTATAATGCCACTTATAATGCCAAATGAATTACAAGTCCCTAATTGAACTATTCCTAGTAAATTAGCTTTGTAGTAAATTAGATAAACAGTAAATTGGCTTAGAGTGAGCAGTCCTGCTCAGAAGCAGTTCAGGGGTCGATGGTAGAGATCTTTCTGGCGATGTCACTCAACTGATAAACTGAGCAAAGGACACTACAGTTCTCATCTGGGAGATATGCGGAAAAAAATAGGAGGTTGGTCACTGAATTCACATTTAGAATATGATTGTCTCTATGGACAAACTTGAACTTATTGCAAATTATTTAATTCGATTGTGAGGTGTATATAACTCTCTGTTCATATATTAGCCGAGATAAATTAGTGACATCAAAATATACCCTAATTTTCCTGCACCACTACTGGTGTGGTCTGGCCAGGACAGTGTAAACAACATTGGCAGCATCTTTTGGCTCTTTATCACCATCCAGTGGTACATTTGTAACTTGAATCTGGTCCAGACTGGGAAAGAAAAGACGGAGGGACAGGTAATGCCACTGGTCTGTATGTCAGAAAGAGGAAGAGAGAAGGATAGGACTGAGAGAGGATAAGCATGAGGAAGAAGGGAGAGGGTAGGAGGAGAAAGAAGAAGAGGGAGGAGAAAGTATACAAGGGAGAGGAGAGAAGGAGAAAGGTGAGTAGAAAGGAGAGAGAGGGGGAAAGAAGAAGAGAAGAGAGGAAGATCAAGGGGAGAGGGTAGGAGGAGAACGAGAATGATGAGGAAGTGAGAGATGGAGGATGGCTGGTTACCTGGGGATCCTGGAGTAATGCACAGTGTTGTAGTTGAGGATGCTGTCTGCCTCTGTGCAGGGTGGAGCATCCTTCAGGGGTACGATGGAGGGATCGGCCCTCTCACACACCTCCTCTGGCTCCTCCTTTCAAACACAGAGAAAATAGGGGGATTCCTATGAGAGGACTGAAGAAGGTTGATGTCACTTCAATAGAGAGAACCCAAACCTGGGTTTAAAATGGGGCCGAATGATGGTAGGTGCTGATGTATTTACATGGTAGGTGCAGTGTCATTAAAGTGTAAGTACATATTGTTACCTTTGATCTTTCAAAAGAAGATGGGAATCTAATCATGTGTAATTCTAATGGCATGACCTAATTATTACAAGTGGACCATGGTGTTTCCCTCTAGTGGTGCATAGTGGGAGTTGTTGTTCAACCTACCGGGATGTCAGACATCTTGCCAGTCCTCAACTGAAAGGTATGTTGGACTGACTCGTAGAACAGTGTGTCAGCTGTCACCGATGGCCTCTGTTATTCCATATAAATACAACCAACGACAATTCTTTGTTAATTATTTTTCTAGATGTTATTTTATCACATAATGGTTGTAGTGCGTCACCTGATCATGATGGCCACAGTGAGAGTGATGAGACCAGCAGACACGCCCACAGCTGAGGCCAGGGCGATAACTTTCAGTCTGCTTGCCAATCAGAGAGCAACAACTGGTTCAGTCTGAGTAAATCTGACAGTAGTCACCATCATAGAGGGGAGAATGAGGATGTTTGGGGTAATGACAGTGAGAGTGAAGGAGAGTAAAGAGAAGGCCAAGAAGGATGCGAAGGAAAGAGTGACAGAAAGATTGACAGACATAGACAGGAAGACAGAGTAAAATATCCAGCTTTCGTCAGCTCCATGAATCAATTATCAAATCTCTAGACTTCTGTTATCTGATATCAAAGTTCAGCTCTTCTTCCCCTTTTACAGTTATTGAAAGTTATCCATATATGACTCACAGGTCAGAGAATCGAAAGCAGAAAAACTTTGGGATCGTGAGTGGGCAGACTGAGGGACATACAGTGACACATTTAGGTAGGGTATCTTCCCAAACATGTCTGTGAGACAGACATTACATTTACAGTAGTGATAAATTAAGAAACACACAGACAGAAGCCATCTGGGTCACTGAGTTTAGACTCCCCACCTCCTACTCTACCCTCCCTCCATCCTGCCCAGTGCACTGACCTCTGACTCTGACAGTGAGGACAGGCGAGCTGTGGACACGGATGCGTGCCTTGCAGTAGTACTGGCCGCTCTCCCCGGGGCTGACCTCAGCGAAGGTGTAGCTTGGGCCCGATCGCGTTACCCAGGCGTCAGCCGCATTGATCCTGAACCACGTGTAGTTGTCCACCGCAGGGTTGGCCTGGCTGCTGCAGGTCAGAGTCAGAGGACGGCCCGCGTCGATCACACTGGAGGGCTGCGCAAACACAGACGTATCCTACCAACTGGATATCAAAAACTGTAATGTCTTATGCTTCACGGAATCGTGGCTGAATGACGACATGGATATTCAGCTAGCGGGATACAGGCTGCACCGGTAGGATAGAACAGCACATATTTGTAAAATTCAACCGCCGGTGCACGAAATCTAAGGACGTCTCTAGATTTTGCTCGCCTGAAGTTGAGTATATTGTGATAAACTGCAGGCCACACTACTTGCCAAGAGAGTTCTCAGCTATACTTTTTGTGGCTGTTTATTTACCACCAAAGACAGATGCTGGCACTAAGAAAGCACTCAGTCAGCTGTATAAGGAAATAAGCAAACAGGAAACCACTCATCCAGAGGCGGCGCTCCTAGTGGCCGGAGACTTTAATGCAGGGAAACTTAAATCAGTTCTACCAAATATCTATCAACATGTTAAATGTGCAACCAGAGGGGAACAATTCTAGATCACCTGAACTCCACACACAGAGACGCGTACAAAGCTCTCCCTCGCCCTCCATTTGGTAAATCCAACCACAACTCTATCCTCCTGATTCCTGCTTACAAGCAAAAATTAAAGCAGGATGCACCAGTGACTCTGTCTATAAAAAAATTGTAAGATGAAGCAGATGCTAAACTACAGGACTGCTTTGCTATCAAAGACTGAAACATGTTCTGGGATTCTTTCGATGACATTGAGGAATACACCACATCAGTCACTGGCTTCATCAATAAGTGCATTGAGGACGTCGTCCCCACAGTGACTGTACGTACATACCCCAACCAGAAGCCATGGATTACAGGCAACATTCGCACTGAGCTAAAGGGTAGAGCTGCCGCTTTCAAGGTGCGGGACTCTAACCCGGAAGCTTACAAGAAATCCAGCTATGCCCTACGACAAACCATCAAACAGGCAAAGCGTCAATACAGGTCTAAGATTGAATCATACTACACCGGCTCCGACGCTCGTCGGATGGGGCAGGGCTTGCAAACTATTACAGACTACAAAGGGAAGCACAACCGCGAGCTGCCGAGTGACACGAGCCTACCAGATGAGCTCAATCACTTCTATGCTCGCTTCGAGGCAAGCAACACTGAGGCATGCATGAGAGCATCAGCTGTTCTGGACGACTGTGTGATCACGCTCTCCGTAGCCGACGTGAGTAAGACCTTAAAACAGGTCAATATACACAAGGCAGCGGGGCCAGACAGATTAACAGGACGTGTGCTCCGGGCATGTGCTGACCAAATGGCAGGTGTCTTCCCTGACATTTTCAACATGTCCCTGATTAAGTCTGTAATACCAACATGCTTCAAGCAGACCACCATAGTCCCTGTGCCCAAGAACACAAAGGCAACCTGCCTAAATGACTACAGACCCGTAGCACTCATGTCCGTAGCCATGAAGTGCTTTGAAAGGCTGGTCATGGCTCACATCAACACAATTATCCCAGAAACCCTAGACCCACTACAATTTGCATACCGTCCAAACAGATCCACGGATGATGCAATCTCTATTGCACTCCACACTGCCCTTTCCCACCTGGACAATAGGAACACCTATGTGAGAATGCTGTTCATTGACTACAGCTCAGCGTTCAACACCATAGTACCCTCAAAGCTCATCAACAAGCTAAGGATCCTGGGACTAAACACCTCCCTCTGCAACTGGATCCTGGACTTCCTGACAGGCCACCCCCAGGTGGTGAGGGTAGGTAGCAACACATCTGTCACGCTGATCCTCAACACTGGAGCTCCCCAGGGGTGTGTGCTCAGTCCCCTCCTGTACTCCCTGTTCACCCACGACTGCATGGCCAGGCACAACTCCAACACCATCATTAAGTTTACTGACGACATAACATTTGCCTGATCACCGACAACGACGAGACAGCCTATAGGGAGGAGGTCAGAGACCTGGCCGGGTGGTGCCAGAATAACAACCTATCCCTCAACGTAACCAAGACTAAGGAGATGATTGTGGACTACAGGAAAAGGAGCACTGAGCACATCCCCATTCTCATCGACGGGGCTGTAGTGGAGCAGGTTGAGAGCTTCAAATTCCTTGGTGTCCACACCAACAACAAACTAGATTGGTCCAAACACACCAAGACAGTCGTGAAGAGGGCATGACAAAGCCTATTCCCTCTCAGGAAACTAAAAAGATTTGGCATGGGTCCTGAGATCCTCAAAAGGTTCTACAGCTGCAACATCGAGAGCATCCTGACCGGTTGCATCACTGCCTGGTACTGCAGTTACTCAGCCTCCGACCGCAAGGCACTTCAGAGAGTAGTGCATACGGCCCAGTACATCACTGGGGCAAAGCTTCCTGCCACCCAGGACCTCTACACCAGGCAGTGTCAGAAGAAAGCCCTAAAAATTGTCAAAGACCCCAGCCACCCCAGTCATAGAATGTTCTCTCTACTACCGCATGGCAAGCGGTACCGGAGTGCCAAGTCTAGGACAAAAAGGCTTCTCAACAGTTTTTACCCCCAAGCCATAAGACTCCTGAACAGGTAACCAAATGGATTTCAGGAGCTCTTACAATCTGGTGCGTATCCGGGAGGGGGATGAGTGGAAGAGGGAATTTAGTACCACCTTTGGGCACTATGAGTACCTCGTCATGCCGTACGGGTTGATGAATGCTCCATCGGTCTTCCAGGCCTTTGTAGACAAGATTTTCCAGGACCTGCACGGGCAGGGTGTAGTGGTGTATATCGACGGCATTCTGCTATACTCCGCTACGCGCGCTGAGCATGTGTCCCTGGTGCGCAGGGTGCTTGGTCGACTGTTGGAGCATGACCTGTACGTGAAGGTTGAGAAGTGTCTGTTCTTTCAACAGTCCGTCTCCTTCCTAGGGTACAGCCTTTCCACCCCAGGGGTGGAGATGGAGAGTGAGCGCATTTCAGCCGTGCGTAATTGGCCGACTCCAACCATGGTAAAGGAGGTGCAGCGGTTCTTAGGGTTTGCCAACTACTACTGGAGGTTTATCCAGGGCTTTGGTCAGGTAGCGGCTCCCATTACCTCACTGCTTAAGGGTGGCTAAAATCACTGAAGCTGGAGACTTATATCTCCCTCTCTAACTTTAAGCATCAGCTGTCAGAACAGCTTCACGATCACTGTACCTGTACAGAGCCCATCTGTAAATAGCACACCCATTTACCTCATCCCCATATTGTTCTTTAAATGTTTTGTTCTTTTGCACCCCAGTATCTCTACTTGCACATCATCATCTGCACATCTATCACTCCGGTGTCAATGCTAAATTGTAATTATTTCGCCTCTATGGCCTATTTATTGCCTTACCTACCTAATCTTACTATATTTGCACACACTGTACATACAGTGCCTTGCGAAAGTATTCGGCCCCCTTGAACTTTGCGACCTTTTGCCACATTTCAGGCTTCAAACATAAAGATATAAAACTGTATTTTTTTGTGAAGAATCAACAACAAGTGGGAGACAATCATGAAGTGGAACGACATTTATTGGATATTTCAAACTTTTTTAACAAATCAAAAACTGAAAAATTGGGCGTGCAAAATTATTCAGCCCCCTTAAGTTAATACTTTGTAGCGCCACCTTTTGCTGCGATTACAGCTGTAAGTCGCTTGGGGTATGTCTCTATCGCTTGATGTATGTCTCTAACTGTCACCACCTTGTTTGACAGTGGGGATGGTGTGTTCAGCTGTGTTGCTTTTACGCCAAACATAACGTTTTGCATTGTTGCCAAAAAGTTAAATTTTGGTTTCATCTGACCAGAGCACCTTCTTCCACATGTTTGGTGTGTCTCCCAGGTGGCTTGTGGCAAACTTTAATCAACACTTTTTATGGATATCTTTAAGAAATGGCTTTCTTCTTGCCACTCTTCCATAAAGGCCAGATTTGTGCAATATACGACTGATTGTTGTCCTATGGACAGAGTCTCCCACCTCAGCTGTAGATCTCTGCAGTTCATCCAGAGTGATTATGGGTCTCTTGGCTGCATCTCTGATCAGTCTTCTCCTTGTATGAGCTGAAAGTTTAGGGGGACGGCCAGGTCTTGGTAGATTTGCAGTGGTCTGATACTCCTTCCATTTCAATATTATCGCTTGCACAGTGCTCCTTGGGATGTTTAAAGCTTGGGAAATCTTTTTGTATCCAAATCAGGCTTTAAACTTCTTCACAACAGTATCTCGGCCCTGCCTGGTGTGTTCCTTGTTCTTCATGATGCTCTCTGCGCTTTTAACGGACCTCTGAGACTATCACAGTGCAGGTGCATTTATACGGAGACTTGATTACACACAGGTGGATTGTATTTATCATCATTAGTCATTTAGGTCAACATTGGATCATTCAGAGATCCTCACTGAACTTCTGGAGAGAGTTTGCTGCACTGAAAGTAAAGGGGCTGAATAATTTTGCACGCCCAATTTTTCAGTTTTTGATTTGTTAAAAAAGTTTGAAATATCCAATAAATGTCGTTCCACTTCATGATTATGTCCCACTTGTTGTTGATTCTTCACAAAAAAATACAGTTTTATATCTTTATGTTTGAAGCCTGAAATGTGGCAAAAGGTCGCAAAGTTCAAGGGGGCCGAATACTTTCGCAAGGCACTATACTTTCTATTGTGTTATTGACTGTACATTTGTTAAAACCCATGTGTAACTCTGTGTTGTTGTTTTTGTCGAGGCACAGATCTGGGGAAGGGTACCAAAAATGTCTGCAGCATTGAAGATCCCTAATAACACAGTGGTCTCCTTCATTCTTAAATGGACAAAGTTTAGAATCCCCAAGACTCTTCCTAGAGCTGTCCGTCCGGCCAAACTGAGCAATCGGGGGAGAAGGGCCTTAGTCAGGAAGGTGACCAAGAACCCAACGGTCACTCTGACAGAGCTCCAGAGTTTCTATGTGGAGATGAGAGAACCTTCCAGAAGAACAACCATCTCTGCAGCATTCCATCAATCAGGCCTTAATGGTAGAGTGGCCAGACGGAAGCCACTCCTCAGTAAAAGGAACATGACAGCCCGCTTGGAGTTTGCCAAAAGGCACCTAAAGACTCTCAGACCATGAGAAACTAGATTGAACTCTTTGGCCTGAATGCCTAACATCACGTCTGGAGGAAAGCTGGCACCATCCCTATGGTGAAGCATGGTGGTGGCAGCATCATGCTGTGAGGATGTTTTTCAGCGGCAGGGACTGGGAGACTAGTCAGGATTGAGGCAAAGATGAACGGAGCAAAGTACAGAGAGATCCTTGATGAAAACCAGAGCGCTCAGGACCTCAGATTTGGGCGAATGTTCACCTTCCAACAGGACAATGTCTCTGAATGTCCTTGAGTGGCCCAGCCAGAGCCCAGACTTGAACCCAATCAAACATCTCTGGAGAGACCTGAAAATAACTGTGCAACAACTTTCCCCATTTAACCTGACAGAGTTTGAGAGGATCTGCAGAGAGGAATGGGAGAAACTCCCCAAATACAGATGTGTCAAGCTTGTAGCGTTATTCCCAATAAGACTCGAGGCTGTAATCGCTGCCAAAGGTGCTTCAACAAAGTACTGAGAAAAGGGTCTGAATAGTTTTTTATTTTTAATAAATTTGCAAACATGTCTAAAAACCTGTTTTTGCTTTGTCATTACTGGGTATTGTGTATAGATTGATGAGGGGAAAAAACTATGTAATCAATTTTAGAATATGCCTGTAATGTAACAACATGTGAAAAGGTCAAGGGGTCTGAATACTTCCCGAATGCTCTGTATAGCATGCTGCTTCCTCTTAAATCTACACTACACATTCAAATAAAAAATCCCAGGTTCCTTTGGCTGTTGCTTAAGGTTTTTGTCTATATTGTCATGGAACTGGACATTACATTTTGTCTTTGTTTATTTGATATTTTAAAAACAAGCCACATTTACAAAATTATACACTCGATTAAGAATCCTACAGGATAAACGCAAAGAAGTCTGTGACTTATTTCCATTGTGCTTCTCAGATGGGTTATCATCTTTACTCTGCTTCCTTCAACCCATGACGAAACAACAAGGGCAGTGTGTGAGAAAGAGAAAAATCATGAGAGAGAAAGAGAAACATCAATAGACAGGACACTGATCAGACAGATGGTTCAGAGATACAAAGTATCTGAGAACCAAGGGTAGTGTGTGGGCTTCTTTGACTTAGTAAGCATTTGACCTCATAGGCGACATGGACATCTAAACCACACATACATAATACTCTAGTCAGGCTTATGGTGGCTAGGAGCCTCCTGTACATCTCTATACTAACTGGGTCAACACAATATGTATGTGTATGTGTGTCACCTTTTTATTTGAGTAAATCTTTAAATAATTACAACTTTCAGTGTGATTCTTTTTTACTTCTGAAGGTGTAGAGTTGAGTTTTCACCAGGAGCTG